>NW_027506718.1:0-46139 GCF_021521415.1 Bidens hawaiensis
CGTTACGGTTAGTTTAAGGGCACGTGACAAGTTTTAATTAGTTCTACAAACTACTCGTGTGTAATCATAAACTACTCGTCATGACCAATTTATAATACCTATTTTGAGAATTTTTTGCAAATGACACCTAAAACCTGAAAAACGTTTTCATAAACGCTTATTTTGAAAATTTTCCCTTTTATCAACGACATTAATCTTTTAGCGGGTTGTTAAGTTTCAATCCCGCTGCCAAGTGTGGGTTGAAACCCGCTAATTAGATATTAAAAGACTACGTACGGTGTTTATTCATTCTATTTTTCTCAATTACACGTCCATTTCTTAGAATTTTGAGTGAAAATGAGTTTTGTATTTGCTATATAAGTAGTTATTCATGAGTTTGTGTTCTATGTTGTAAGAGCATCACAACAAACCAAACGTCCAAACGACATTTTCGAATTTGCGTGAAAATGAGTTTTGTATTTGTTATATAAATGAGATATCGATGTTCGGGGTTGTGTGGTTGGAACAACCACATTTTCGAATTTGCGGTACAACTACTCTTGCGCGAGTTACCATAATGCATGAACCATTCTGGTCGATGGTCTTCATTTAGTGTTGGACCAAGTCATTGGTCTTAAACATATATCGTTATGTAAATGATGTTTTTGTTGGACCATGTTGAACAGTACTGTTTATTTCACATTAAGCTTTGTGATTAATTATTACACATAATATGGGAAAATAGTTTCAACTAACTTTCAACTACTCTCGTGTATAAAATGAGCACTAAGGTTCATTATCAATTTATCAAACACATGCACCAAGAACATACTCAGCATATTTGGAAACTTTTCATATATGAGAGACGAGAACTCCCTAATTGGTTTCGCCGCCATCTTCTTCTACTTTTCTTTCCACCAAAATCAAAAACACCATCTTACCCGATGATTCCTCGGACACATGAGTCATCTCCAGTAGTACATACTACTAAGGTTGTTGTACCCTGAGAAACAAACAAATTCTTTAATGAAGACTCAAAATATGTTTTATGGGATTCATGTTAAACACTAATCCTTAGCCACAACCGTCGACATTTTGCTCGTTTTGCAATCAAGAACGAAGTTTAAGATACCGTTGATATTAGTGTTAAAGGCAACAGTTTATCTCGATCATATAAACTTTTAGTTTTGTATTATTTATTATTCGCCTTATATATCGTTTTGTACTAATATGTTTTTCATGAATAACGAAAATATTGTTATTATTAAGTTTATTAATCTAATCTAAATCTAACTATATAATAAAAAAAGTTGATTTTCAATAACCATTTTTTCCTACTTTTCATTAAATTTCTTTAAATTGCCACATGGCATTTTAACATTTTTTTATTTTTTCATTTTCATTAAAATACTTTTTATCAAATCTTTTTAAATTTCCATATGATATTTTAGCATTTTTTTTTCTTTTTCATTAAAATACTTTACATCAAATCTTTTTAAATTGTCACATGGGATTTTAACATTGTTTTTTTGATTTTTTACTTTTCATTAAAATACTTTTCATCAATCTCTTTAAATTTGCACATGTCATTTTGGTATTTTTTTTAATTTTTTCCTTTTCATTAAAATTAAAATTCAATTTACATATAGCGGATTATGTAAACAAACAGACCATGTCAAAAGCAATTTCATTTCCATCCTTTAGGCTTAAACCTAACAATTCTATGTAATCCTCAACCCTAATTCTATAATGATTATACCCTAATTCAAAGTGTAAATGCGATTAGAATATACATATTCAGTTAACGATCGCCATCTGCTTTTGCGTTCGTCTTCTACATTGGAATTATAAAGTTTGTTTGATTTCTTCTTTTTTACATGTGTTTCAATCGATATTCATCAACATGGGTATCGATTTATCGAATGCAACACAAAATTAATGAATTCATAGGAGATTTGTTGGCAAAAACATTCGTTTCGATAAATTAATTATATCCTTTTGGTTCTTTGATTAAATCTAATTTATGAAATGGGACTTCTCAAATTTTATTACTTTGGTTTGAAATTAAAGAGTTCTATTCAAATTTCTATATAACTTTGTACAACATAGCCTATATATATATATATATATAGTATTCATTAAAGCTTACTGATAGAAAACTATAACTTTGTAACGTTTGTTATCTACTGCAAAACATGAATGTCTATTAATTTTATGATATTAACAAAAATGTTTGTAAATGTTTATATTATCATTTATTTATCGTTTTTGTTTTATTATTATCATGTGTACTACATGTGTTTTTTTATTATATATTTTTACTAACTAGTGTATCGCGCGGGTTCTAACCTAGTTGTTTTAATAAAAAGGTAAACCAATTTCCTACACCATTTACTCTACTCACCTCATCACATGCTTGGAGAACTAAAGGGAGCCTTAACTCACGACCCTTAACTCGACCCTCTTTAGTAAAAACCAATACAAGCAACCAAATATAAACGATAACCGTTCCAGTAAAACATGAATGAACCATTATATAGAGAGATAAAAATCGGTGAGCTGGTGCCACAACTCTTTCCCAGAAACCTATGTTTCAGTATTTATTTAAATATAAGTTTGATCAAATTATTAAAGTGTTTGGTGTGGTTGGTTGGCTAACTTTCAATATCCACGTTCTCTTATTGTTTCTTTTCTTACTTGCCCGGGTTCGACCCTTCTCTTGGGCCCTTTTTTGTTGCAATTTAATTTTAGATTTTATGGTTTAATATCTCACAAAGGTATTTCTTTTTTATTATTTTTTTTCTTTAGTTTTAAGTAGGGGTGCAAATGAGCCGAGCTGCTCGCGAGCTACTCGAGATCGGCTCGTTAAAAAGCTCGTTCGAGCCGAGCTTTATCGAGCCCGAGCACGAGCTCAAGCCTAAAAATAAGCTCGTTTAATAAATGAGCCCGAGCCCGAGCTTTATTTATCGAGCTCGAGCCGGCTCGCGAGCCTAAGCGAGTCTGCCATTTATATAATTTTTTTAAAATATATATTTAATAAATATTAATTAATAAATATAATGTTATGAAAAATAAATAAAAATAACTAAATATTATATATTCTTTTATACATAAAATTATAATAGAAAAAAATATATAAAACAATTATAATTATATAAAAAAATAATTGATAAATAGTAAACAAGCCGAGCCCGAGCCGAGCTCGAGCTTCAAAATCCATTCATGAGCCGAGCTCGAGCTTTGAAAATAAAGCTCGAAACGAGCCGAGCTCGAGCTCTGTGTAAGTTAAACGAGCCGAGCTCGAGCTCGGCTCGGCTCGTTTGCACCCCTAGTTTTAAGCCCCTAAGTTTGACATTTTTATTTTTTAATTTCTGTATATAGTTTATATCGATTTAATTTTTTTTAATTAGGCTTCTTTTCTATTTGATATACGATTTAGTTTCAGTATCATCGTGAACCCAACCAATACCTATCGAACCGTCATGAGCCTAATCATTATCAAGCGAAGTCGATTTGCACCCAAAATGAAGGGTTTTTACCAATAATGATCCCTAATCGAATTTGCACTGATGCTTCGCCGCAACGGTTTACTTGCGTATTTTAAGTTTTGTTTTTTATTCTTTCTTTCTTATTTGAATCATATGTTTATGATTTAGTGTCGAATTCGTGTCGGTCCTTCGTCGTAAGATGTTAATTTTTTTTTTACCGTTGATACCAACCAGTTTGTGTTGGTTTGCTTCCGTAACACACACTTTTTTTTTGTTTTAAATATGTATTTATTGTATATGGGTGTTGACGGGTTTTTTTGTTCTGATATCATAACCTTTGACCGACTAAATACGCAGCGACAATGCAACGCACGAGGTATTGTCCGTTATTGTTAGTGCCGACCGAATTCATGATGGTTTTGCCATCGCAATGCATTATTTTGTTTTTAAATATGTTAATTTGTTATATTAGGGTGTTGACGTATTTACCTTTTTTTTGTTTCGGTACCATAACCCAATTAATACCAACCGTAATCATGTCGGTTCATCGCCGCAACACGCAAACTGCATTTGCCACATATAACAGCTAAACAGCACCAACCCGGCACAACGCACCGAGAAGATACCTAGTTAATATTAAAATATCATGAAATGGACAAAATGACAAGCCTAAGGCATAAAGGAAATTAAAATAAAATATTTGTAAATAAACTTGAGATTTAGAAACGTGAAAGCATAAAGAGGATAACTTCCTCTTAGAGGTTGCATAAAACTCTACACTCTACGTTGCATACAACTGAAAATGCCAAATATCAAATAAACAAGTATAGGTGTTCGACGATAATAATTGCTAATAAAAACTAAACCAAAACCTGAAACGAAACCAATCATTGAACCACACCACACTATTACTAACATGTTGTCGTTGGCTTTGGTTTTCTTTCACGACTTGAGCATACTGGCTTATCATGTGAACGAAAGATCAAATCAACTTCTTTAGTTGCAATTGCCAATCAAATCAATTATTGTATGTACGCACTCTCAAATTAGTAACAAATAATCGTCTTGAAGAGGTAATAGCGGGAGTCAACAAATGAATGAATGATTACTAAACATGAACACAGAGAGATACTGGTTAGCAAATGTCTACCATTTCTAAGGCAACACATATGTATGCAATATAGACGAAGAACAAACGCGTGAACACAAATTTGTTACTAATGATTACTTAACGGATCACACAAATCACTTAGTGAAGTGGGATCGTAGGACACTGAATAAAAGGCTACCATTTCAAAGATAATGCATGTACAAATAGTTTAATTATTACTTAAAATAAAATGAAACAAATTATCAGCGCATTACTACAAATAAGAGCTACATCCACAAACTCCACGATAGAACAAACGACGAGTTTTGGTGTCTAATAAGTGTCAAAGTGGTGGACGTTGAAGATCTAAGAAGCGATCAAGTTGATTGGGCCGGGCAATCTGATTGATTTTCACGGTTCAGTTTTGTTAGTTTAACTGGTTAAGACTTAAGACAATTTTCTTTTTTCAAAAACATAACTTTTGTTTTTAATAATATTAAAATGTGATAAGAATTGTAAATAAATAAAATATAATATAACTTTTAAAGACTACATTTCTAACTTTATAATCTTATAGTGTTCGGCCCCTTCCGGGTTCCCCTTGCGGCTTGATCCGCTTTTTCGGCAACACTGGTGCCGGTGTTTCAAGTAAATTTTAGATCCGGATAAAAAACAGATGGTGAGTGAATGTGTTTGTGGTTCCTTCCTCAACATTAAAACACCTTTTTTTAACTAAATAAACAAATACAAATATTATTACTTTTTAGTTTTTTATATAATATTTGAATTTGAATTTGTGAAATTTATGTATTTTATTTTATTTTCTAATTTTATGTTTTATATATTATATATATATATATTTGTTTTTCATCCCCTCGTCTTTTAACGACAGGAGGACCTGATGCTCCTTGACTAAAAGAGAGAGAAGATAGATATCGATTTTGGTGATTTTGTCGTTTTTCACAAGACAAACGAGTTTGGTTACCGGAACCCATTTCTCTTATTTGGTGTCACGGTGGCCACAGCCGCGGTCACCTCCACGGCCTTTTTTTCCTTTGTATCCACCACGTGCTCCGGCTCTCTCAGCCATGGTTTTGGTTTATGGTGTTGATGAATGAGTGAGGTGAGATTGAACGATTGACGGTGGAGTGGTAAGGGAGAAATCTGGTGCTCCATGTAACTCATGTTCGATTCCTCCCCCACCATTTTTGTTTCAGTAGCATAAGGCGATGATGGGAGACTAGGCGAGTAGGCGACTATCAGTAGTTTGATCCTATAACTGAACAACTTTTATCTCACCATACTGTCGTGCCTTCGAACGTTTTTTTCCTGGTTCAGAGACGAGTGTGTCCCGATATGGTGAATTGTTCCAGTAGCCATATAAAGTATTATTTTGTTGGTTTAATATTCTACAATGAAAAATGATGTCCATTTTTTTTAAATCTACAATAATTTCTATAAACTTTTTATTTTGAGACGGCAAACAACCAAAAATCTAACTATCTATATAATTGCCACCATAAAATCCTACGTGTCGCTCTCAAGTTGTTCTCCATTCTCTAGAGCCACCAAATTGCTTGATTTATAAATAAAGACTTCTCATTCATTTGACCCGAATTCACAGGTATGGGTTTAACCAAACCTGAATAGTTTTTAAATGGTTTATAACATCACATTTATTTGTGAAACTCTTTCATAAGGCTATGCGTAGTGGAGGGGCTACAATTTGGGGCGTTTTGCGCCGTGTGGCGCCCAGTCAGCAAATGAGGAGAATTTGTTTTTTGGGTGTAATGGTGTAGGGGCTACAATAGTAATATAATAATAATATGTATATGTATATATATACCACACACATATTAATAAAATATTAATATTCTTCAAACCTTTTCGGGCGACAAATAGTCCCCGCCCCCGCCCCATTTCGCCCCAATTTCGCCCAGGGGGCGGTGTTCCACCCTAATTTCGCCCCAAATTCGCCTGTTACGTTTGGCCTAATCAAACATTAATTTTTGTGGGTCATGGTATCACCAAACCCGGATAACACTTAAACGGGTTATAACATCTCATTTATTTGTGAAATAATCTCTTAATCATCAAATAATAATTTATACGGGTTATGGGTCTTACCAAGCCTTAATAGCCCTCAAATGGGTTATAAGATCTCATTTATTGGTAAATACTTTTATCATCAAACCCTAATTTAATTTATCTCATTTACATGTGCTCCGTTGTTGGTCTATCATCTCCATCGCCGGTTAACTTCCGTACTACCCACCATCGTCAACTACATCAACATCCCCTTTTTCATTAGACAAATATTTGTGTTCATGTTTGTTCATTTAAGAAAATCAACATTCTCGTATTCGTTTATGTTTGTTCGTTAAAAATCAAAAAAACCTACATATCTCAATTGAAAAACCCAAACGCTAAAAAATATAATAACAAATTAATATATATGTATTAAATTAAAACAAAACTACGTTAAGAAATAAAATAAATTATCATAAAATAGCAAAACGATTAAAAATAAAAACTTAAATAAACCCCCGTAACACGAGGATTAAACTAGTTAAATAATAAATGTTAAATCACTTAAATTTAGATGCTAGTTCCATCCCGTTTAGACGTGGATTATTCGCATACCAGTTATAGGGCTATCAAATTCAAGGGTATGAATTGGAGCCATAGCTAGAATCATTTTAAATTAACTTGGGAAAAGCGATCGTCCGGCGACGTAGTATCCAATCGGTCCATCTATTGTAAGCCCATTCTCCATCTCTGTAAATAAGAACCCTTGTTGTAATATTAGTAACCATTTTTATTCGATAGCAAGCAAGCCTTTGATTTTGAACACAAATGTGTGTTTCGTAAGTTAACACCCCCCCCCCCCCAAAAAAAATAAATAAATAAATTCGAGAGCTATGTATCTTTTATTAGGGTTTATTTGTCGATTGAATATGCTGCTGGTTTAACTTACTTTTTTTCCATGTATGACATTGTTAGTTAGTTAGTTACATATGCTACCCAATTATGTTCATTAAACTATGTATTACTTAATAAATTCATATCCTTTTTCTGCTTCTCATTTTAGTTATAAACAAGAAAACTAGTTTATGCGCGGTTGTTATCAGCAATCGTGTCACATGCTTATCCAATTAAGGTATTTTCCACCACTTTTCATCCTTTTTATTATTATATCTAAACTCTAAACATTGATCACTAAATTTTATTCGTCACAGAAACTACACGATTCCTTCCTTAGCTTTGTCGCAAACCAAATTCATTGGCAGAATGCATACCAGAGCAACATCTGTCAAAGCAGAAATCACATCTTCAGATCAAAGCCCAAAGCCCGAACCAGGTACCCGTGTTTTCGTTAGAAGAAAGAGATTGAAAAAGCCCGAAGTCATTACAGAAAATGTTGTAAACGTTGAGCCACAAGACCAGAAGTTAAGTAGCCTACCCGACATTGAAGAATTTGCATTTAAAAAGCCAAATGTTACTTCACCTAAGAGAAAAATTAAACCCGTCTCGAATATTAACAATAAAGCCGAGGTCAACCCGCCGGCCAATTGGGTCAAAGTTCTAGAAGGAATCCGTGAAATGAGGTCGTTAGAAAATGCTCCGGTTGACTCTATGGGATGTGAGAAAGCTGGTAATTCACTTCCTCCTAAAGAACGGCGTTTTGCGGTTTTAATATCTTCACTTTTATCAAGCCAAACCAAAGATAATGTCACACATGGAGCCATACAACGTCTGCTCGACAATAAGCTTCTCACACCGGAAACGATTGACAATGCTGATGAATCAACTATTAAAGACTTGATTTACCCAGTTGGATTTTACACAAGAAAAGCCACTAATATGAAGAAAATTGCAAAAATATCCCTGTTAAAATATAATGGAGATATTCCCGACACTCTCGAGGCCTTGCTGTCACTTCCAGGTAAAGCTGACAAAATGGGCAGGACAGATTAGCTGCATGGTTCGATTTTGGGCTCAAACTGAATCAAATTTGGTTTTTGGGTTTTCTAAAACCGTTCGGTTTCAGTTTTCACAATGGTTCGGTTTTCTCGGTTTTGCCAATTGGGCTTGAAACTTTTGGGCCAAAAAATTGACCCAAGCTAATGAATTTGGGCCTGGAACTCTGGGCCTAAATTTGTTTGTTAATTAATGATTAGTTGATTATTACACATTTGGGCTACACTGTTTATGTCGGTTACAAATCGGTTTTTGAATGAACATAAACCAAGCTGTCAGTTTTTACAAATTCAGTTTCGTTTTTGGTACGTGCAAAACTGAAACCGAACCAGAAATTCGGTTTTTGAATGAACATAAACCAAGCTGTCAGTTTGGTTATGTCGGTTACAAATCGGTTTTTCTGGTTTCATGCACAACCCGAGGTTAGGTGATAGGTTGAAAGAATTCATTTTTGTACTGGTCAAAATAGGTTAGGTCAGTTGACTTTTGACCCAATTTTGTGGAACAAATTTTCTAACTTAGAACATAAACTGACTTGATTGATTTATTAAAATTGCTAATAATATCTACTTCCAGGTATTGGCCCCAAGATGGCTCATTTGGTGATGAATGTAGCATGGGATAATGTTCAAGGGATATGTGTGGATACTCACGTGCACCGCATTTGTAATCGTCTTGGTTGGGTCCCACAGACCAAGACACCAGAGGGTACGCGAGAGGCGTTGCAAATGTGGCTTCCGAAAGAAGAGTGGATCCCGATTAATCCTCTTTTGGTGGGTTTTGGACAAACTATATGTACGCCTCTTCGACCTTCTTGCAGTTTATGTAGTGTTAGTGGGCTCTGTCCGTCTGCATTTAAAGAGGCCACACCCAAGAAAATGCCACGCGTGAAAACAAAAGTTAGTGAATCATGAGGTTTGTTATATCGTATAAGCTTTTGTGGGGTGCTTTTGTTAAACCATTATCTGTGCAGTGTTCTTGATCGTTTTTAAGTATAGCTTGCTGATTGGCTTATGAACTGATGGACGGGTTTTTTTGAGTTGGTGATGGTGGGTTCTAAGCTTGTTGCTATTAGTATCAGTTTCTTGTGTATTAAACTTTTCAGAAAAGAAAGTATTAGATATTATTGTACTTGTCCATGAGTTTATGTTGTTTACTTTGTGCAAAGGTCGTAAAATGGTTAGGTTAAAATGGGTCGCAACAAACCTGGTTCATTTCTAAGAACCTTGTGTCATGACCAATGTCATGCAAGTCATTATGTTAACACAAGTGGGATTAGTGTTTAACTGTTAACACGTGCTAAAATTTTTGAATGTTGATTTGATTTTGATGCGTATGACTTGAATTTCCGTTCTAGTGTAATGTGTTAATTGATGTGTAAGACGATAGCTTATTGTTACTCCCGGTGTCAAGGGTAAGACGATGATGTCAATTCCATCATTAGTTTGGTTAAGGGTAAGATGATCGTGTCAATTCCACCATTAGCTTTGTCAAGGGCAAGACAATTGGTTAGATAGGGCATTATGACAATTCCACCATTAGCTTTGTTAAGGGCAAGACAATCGGTGAGATAGGACATTGTCTCTTACCTGTATTCATGGCAGTTGACCAACATTCGGTTATGACTATCTTACCTTAACTAAATACCAGTATTACTTATCAGTTTTGATCAAACCTGAAATCAGGAGTGATACTTCTTTATCATATTCACAAACTACCAAACCTGTAAACTTGTGTTGTCTTTCCATTTTCAGATCAGGTCACAACTTAAAAGGCTTTTACTTTATAACAGTAAGAAATTAAAATGTTACATGTTCCTCATGTACAAGGCATCCACTTACCATAAACAGTATAAGATAGATTTATCTTCATCTGGATATAGTGTGGAGATGTCCCACTGGTGTCTGATATGTGCCTCCCACGTTTATTCTTCCACTACTTAAGTTATTAGTTAATTTAGTAGTTTGTTTATTATGTTTAGGAGATCCCGGGTCGTACAATAGCCTAGTGGATAATTTGGTAGTTTCTTTTTGGTAGTTTCATATGAATTATGAATGAAAATATTATGATTTGATCAATCAAAGTCTCTTCAAAAAATCTATGATTTCTAATATGGTTTCTATCTATTTTCTTTGGACCATTTGATTAACGAACGAGGTTCGTAACAATGTCCACATAGAGGAAAAGGTCCAAAGACTCAAAACAGGATATGAACGAAAGTAAAGGAACGCCTAATGTTTAATATGATGACAAACTTATCTTTAATAGTCTAAAAAAATAGTTTTAACCAATATGGTAACCGGTTTGGCAAAACCGTTTGTGAAGTAAAAATTTTAAATGATGATTAGTATTAACATTAGTAACCTCTTAGTATCATTATATAATCATAATAATAAAAACAACCGTATTACACTACCTAGCAGGCTAGCACAAATCGGGTATTCTTAGGAATCAGAAATATATATGAATCGGTTCCGGGTATGGTTGTAGGAAGTGGTTCACTTTTAGTTACGATAATAATAAAATTATAATAACGATACTCTCGTTAATCGTGGGAAATTCACTTAGTACAATACTGTTTACAAAAGTACATAAAAAGAATATAAAATACAAATTTATATACCGAAATGATTCAATCCATATCGTACTAGGAGTGCTTCCATAAGCTTTCTTCTAGCATCCATGTCACGAGTCTTCATCACTTGAGTCTCCAACAAATGTTTCTTCAAAACAACAATTCGTTTATTGAACTTGGGTAACGGTTTTGGTTGAGGATCGTGTTAGACACGGGGCCCTTAAAACAAATTTCGTTCCTACTCTCAAGCGCATCTATTTCCCAAGGTACAACAATCGGAACAGTACGTGTACTGCCGGAGATGGCCACGAACCCGAGGAAGTCACCGTCTATATTGGTGTTATCAAGATATAGGAAAATTTGTTGAAGTTGTTTGACATAAATATAGAGAGTGCTCCTCTCTAAATTTTATCATGAGTGTGTGTAAGTGACTCCAAAATATTTTTAACCGTTCTTTCAACATGAACCAACAAGTTCATTATATACTTACACAAAATGAGAAATACTTAACCAAATTAATATGTCATAAACAATAAAATTAATTTAGTCATAAACAAGATAATTAATCTTGTAATAAACTTGAAATTAATTATTGTAATTAACATGGTTAAATACTTTTAATTAGATTTAAGTGGTGAATCAAAACCATCATATTTATTCATGACATGAGTTGAAACAAACTATTTGACCAAGTCCAAACAACTGTTCGCAACAGTCCGTTATGCAGGCGCGATACTCATGTGCTCCTACGTGGAACAAGATGTCAAAGATAAATCCAATTTTCTCTTCTTTGGTTATTCCAACCATACAACTTCGAGCATTGATATTCATTCATCTACGCTCCGTTTTGGACACTCAAATCAATATTTATACAACACATATATATAAATATATTATTCATGTCCAAAGTTAGTGAAAAACGCATTTTCACTAATAAATTTTTCCAACAATGGTCAACAAAAGTCAAGAATCGGGTCAGGTAATAACTGGTTTTGGGTATAGTTAGGTTTTTGACCGGATTTATAGGGTTTTTGTCAGGTTTTGGGCTGACCAGGTCCAAGGGGAGGTGGGAACGGTTCAGACGGGTCTTGGTATATTTTCTTGAGAAACGAAACCTGGTCGTGGTCGTGGTCGTTAAAACG
The DNA here is from genome assembly GCF_021521415.1 of Bidens hawaiensis. Taxonomy (NCBI): domain Eukaryota; kingdom Viridiplantae; phylum Streptophyta; class Magnoliopsida; order Asterales; family Asteraceae; genus Bidens; species Bidens hawaiensis. Next base: position 12,256 of record NW_027506718.1, read on the forward strand.
AATAAAACTAGGCCCAGTCATGTATGGGCCTGGCATTCGATCTTAATTAGGGCCGGTTTCATCTTCTCACAGATGGCTATAACCTGAACTAGGGTTTCATCATCGAGAGTTAGAAGATCAAGCAGCTGTATCTTGCCGGAGTGAGTAATTTGCAGGTTCGTACATAGTTTTATATTAATTAAATGTTAATTATGATCCTGTCAATTTGTTCATTCTGTAGTTTACCAGTTTTCAGATCCGCAAATTGTTTTTGACTTTGTGTAAAATGATTATTGACGTGGATAAACTTTTAACCTACTAGACGTAGGTATAGTCAGTCATTTTGTGATTTAATGTGATCTGTACGTATGAGAGCTCAATTGTTGCTTTTTTATGCTAATTATTTACCCTCTGTACTGATAATTATGTGATTAAACCAGCAGCATTGTGTCACAGGAAATTATTTGAATTTTTGAGCTTCATGTCCCACTGTTAAAAATTTATAATGCTAATGCCCACACTGTACATAGAATCAGTTGTAGTGCATTTGCTGCTGGTTTGTACTATAAAAGATGATATTTTGAGTTTTAACTTCATGAATGTGTCAATAATTATTAAGCATCTAAACAAGTATTATTGCTTACAATTTTATTATGCAGAAGTGAAAATGGCGTATGCTGCAATGAAGCCGACAAAGCCTGGGCTGGAAGAGTCCCAAGAACAGATTCACAAGATTAGAATCACTCTCTCATCCAAGAGTGTTAAGAACCTAGAAAAGGGTAATTGCTTATTTATGTTACAATGTTAATCACTGTTATCTGAATGGATAGCAGGATGACGAGTCCTAGATATTATACAATGTAGGTTTGCTTTTTAATGTCAGTATCGGTTTCAGTATTCTAATCATTTGCTTTATATGGTCTAAATGACAGTTTGTTCGGATTTGATTCGTGGTGCGAAAGACAAGAAACTAAGAGTCAAAGGCCCCGTTAGAATGCCAACAAAGGTTCTTCACATCACAACGAGGAAGTCTCCTTGTGGTGAAGGTACTCAGCTTTAATTCGTTCTTGTAGATGACAACCATATTGTACTTTCTATGCTTTAAATATCTAATGTGTGTTGCATTATTTATTTTCGTGTTTATAGGAACAAACACATGGGACAGATTTGAGCTTCGTGTGCACAAACGGGTTATTGACCTTTTCAGCTCACCAGATGTTGTGAAGCAAATCACCTCCATCACCATTGAACCTGGTGTTGAGGTTGAAGTCACCATTGCCGATCCTTAGATGTGCTGTTTTAGTTCAACCTGTCTTTGTTTTAGTTAAAGTATTTGATATAAATTCAGAGTCTTTTAAAATCGGCAAGAATGATTAAAGGACAATCCAGTCAAAAGGTGTTACAATATGGTCAAAGCCAACTAAATGCCAAACTATATTAACAATGATATTGGTGGATTAAAAATAGTAAATTGATAGAATTTGTATTTTGTATCTTAGCTGATGATTAGCACAAGGTCTAAATTCTTCTCAATCACATCAGTCTAAAATCGTCTCAGATGCTGAACCTACAATCGTTTTACCTTTCGATTCCTAGTTAACGAAGTCTGGTTGGTATGTTATCTTGTTTGTTGGTTAAATAATTTTATGGGAAGAAGTCTTGTATAAGTCAGTGGAAAAATAACACATTTTCCATAAAACTCATCTAATCCAGCCGTTCTTGTGTATGAAACTATGAATAGTTTGACCAAAACCGGCTATGAACAACCCTCCCCTATTAACGGCAAGAAATATCATTTGTTATATATATTTTCTTCGCCAAATTAGAATGTGACAACAAATTGATCAAAAAAATTCATAATGAAAGCAGATCGAGGCATATGTCGCGGTCATATTGTGACATTCGTCAATTTCAGGTCTCGTTTGTATTCGTTTTTGTATTCGTCTATCATGTAAACCGACCCATTTTGTAAATCAAAGCTTATGATATAATCAAAATGATGGATTTTATGTTACAATATTGTTTTACACTTGTTGAGTCTTGAAAACATTCTTTTTGGTCCTTAAAACTCTTTAAAAATGACTTAAACCAAACTTTGGAGACTATTATTGCCATTTACTAAAAACTTGTTTGACCATTTCAACCATCACATGCATCTTTACCCTAATTGTATGAACCATACTCTTACCATTATAAAAGAAAGGCTCCATACACCATTTTGGTTGTTCATCTTCTCCAAATCTCTCTCAAATCCAAGTATTCATCTTCAACATTTTGTTATTTTGATTTCTTAAGGTCAACTAACTATAGTCTTTCATTTTAATTTGTTTATCTAATATTACTAACACTTGAATATGGTGGTACAACATATATATAATACACACCCCTTGTTTCCTTTATTTGTTACTTCACTGACTCCGGTTGGTTAAGTTTCGAATGTCATAAGGCAAGACTTCATGGAGGACTTCGTGTTCTTGATATATATTTACACACACATAACTTATTATACATATCACTTATGACTAACTTCTAACCCTTTTTAGTTTGTTCATCTTATTTACAAGTTCCATGGCGTGGGTTTGTATAAGACTAACCTCGGTTTAACCGAAACTAGTCCAAACCGGAAATCGACTTTTTGTTTACTAGTTTTGTTAAAATAGTTGTTTAAACATGTTTATTGCTAGATTTGAGTTTCAAAAATCCTTTTTACAAGTTCTTTGATATTAAGCATATGGAATCCATCTATGAACTCGTTGGGAGATGGAAACCGAACTAAACCGAAACTTTTGCTTAAAAGACTGGTAGTTAACTTTTTAGTTGTAAAATTTAAGTTTTCTTCATTTATAAACCAATATACAAGTTCTATGATATTTGGGCATGTAGAAACCATCTATGAACTATTTGTGAGATGGAGACCGAACCAAACCGAACTATACCGACTTTTACTCGCTTAAGACACACAAGTGTGTTTTTAGCTATCAAAACTTGTATATTTCTTTAAAAATAGTTTACAAACTAATTTTAATTATTTTCTTAAGTACTTGGAATTGTTGGATCCAACTTGATCTCATCACATAGTTTGGACCGACAAAACCGAACACTCGTTTAACGTGCGTTGTTAGTTCTAAACAATAAATCTACATACTTGGTTAAGTGTTAGTATATTTTAATGAGTTATCTCATAACAATTAATATGTTGGAAAGTTGACTTTGGGTTTGACCATTTGTCAAGACCCGAACAGACAACCCGAACACTCGTAAAAGACCCGTTTTAGTATCTTTGTCCCAAAGGACTTGCATTTTAGCATTTTTCCCACCTTATTACTTAACATTGGTTAAGTAAATATTAAGGTTAGATACTTTAACCCGGTTTCGAGCAAACTTACATTTTTAAAGGATTGTTATTATAAATTCTTAAATAGTTACATTTTAAACCTTGAACTTTAATTGTTTACTTTTTGCAACAATTATTTTATTTAAAGATCTTCAAGACAACCATTCTAAATTCAAAATTTTATTGTCATTTAGGCCTTGCTCGTTAAACTTCATCCATCCGGTTATTCATCTTTTACCGATCAAGTTTTATACTTGAACGTGAGTAACTTCATACCCCGTTTTCTATCTTTTATTTTGGGGGTGACATTTCATCTTATATAAACTAAATGTTTTATACTTGGGTCTTAAACCACAAACGTTGTTGTATACTTTACTTGAATAATTGCTCGATTTGGTGTTGTATGCTTATTTGCCTATGTGTTTATCGCTTTTGGATGGTGGAACTATAAATCTTAGACCATTTGGCAACCCCTCATGGCAAGGTGTCGTTAACGTAATGCAATTAACTATAACTATAAAATCTTAAACTATTTGGCAACCCCTTATAGTTGGATGTCGCTAACTTGTTAGCGATAACTATTTATCCAAGTTTATAGCTATTATTTATGGTTTTGTATACTAGTTTTGTGGCTTTTCATACTATATATCTATTGTTCAAACTTATGAACTGCTCACCAATCTTTGTGTTGATAAACTTTATTTTATGAAATGTTACAGGTTTGCATCTAGGTTGATTTTGGAGTTCGGTGAAGAAAACGTCACAAATACCGTTAGGATATTAGCAAAAATGAACAATATTTGATTTGCTATATTTTGTTATATTTTGTTGTATTTGACTTATGAATATTTGGTTATGTGACATTTTCGATGTTGTGAAATGAAATAAATTTGTTAAATATTGTCTCTTTAAATAGTGTCATGCGCTTATGAGCAATCGTTGCACCCCGACATGTTCCGCCACCTTTGGTCGGGGTGTGACACATATAATTAATACAACTCTTGCTCCATCTCATGTTTGTTTGTAGCCCTTAAGGTCCATCTTGCCTTGTTCTTGTTTCCTACTCTTTTATGAGTTCCGACACGTTTATACTTTATTAAAATACAAGTTCCAAAAACTTCTAATACCCACAAATTTAAAGGGATAGAAAATTGATCTCAAGGATAATTTGGGTGTGTGACGGACCTGGGACAATTACTCACAAACGTCATAATTTATTAATATCAGCTTTTATTATTCTTTTTTTTGAACATTAAAAAAAAAAAAAAAAAAAAAAATTCTGATACAAAGTAAAAGGCAGGCAACTTAAAAACCTTTACTTGAGAGAGAGAGAGAGAAAAATGATGCAAGTGATTAGCAACTCCATTACTAACTCAAAAAAGTAAGTTCAACCAAAATTGTGTACTATGCAAGTTACCGCGACATATAAATTTGCATACCAGTAGAGTTGCTTGAACCCTTTAATATTTTAAGAGATTCGAGATATCTTATAAGTAACTGTTTACCAATCACCTAGAAAAAATTAAAACCACCAAACATCAACGTTACACATGATCTTACATATTTGACCACACATTCATCACATGTTTACAATTTGCAACAAGTGGTTATGCAAGTGTTGTGACTTGTGAAGTACCAATTTCTTGTTCTCCCATCACATGTTTGCCAAAACCTGACAATGGTAGATTGGTAGTTGCAGTAGCAAGCAACCGTCACATAAAACCATCATTACACTACCAATCACACAATGACACCTCATACCAACAAACAAAATATCTTGGTGTTAATATGTAGCCTCACTTTCAAATTACAGCCACGGATAAAAAGATATATGGCTAAGATTCATCACATTTCTCATTATTCATTACCAAAATTGAAATTCTCATAATTCATTAAGTTCTTTTAAAAAAATCCCACAAAATGGGCTTTACTAACTACATGTCACTTTCTTTTTTCGTATCACGAAATAAGAAACAAAAATGGTAAATAATGAGTAGCAATAGGTTTACAAAATCGCAATTATGGTCACACTGATGGGTGATGGACATAGTGTTCTTGTCCGCAGTCCAAAAGCAAACAAACTAATATATCTAGACACATTCATGATCATCAAAATAAAACTAACAATAGATGAAAGTTCACGACATGTCAAATTTAATCATTTGTTACACATAAAAGGAAGAAGTACATATGTTTTTCAAGCACTAGACCACAAACTTCATGAGTTGTTCTTCAAGCTACAACATTCGTAATGAATTGAAAACTTACACTTGTGACACTTAAATATCATATCATACTGCAAATTATTAGGACACATACTACATTGGCCATCACTCTCAATCCCTTGAACAAACGAGAGCGGATGCAGGTGATCGTGAATCTTATGAACGCTCCCAAACTTGATATTTATATATTGGTAAATGTTGCTAAAAGAGATGGAATATGTTTCTGTTTCACAACAAAGTATTAAAGGAGCACAAGCAGGGTGCACCGATTGAGCACACTCATCGCAATGATAGAAGCCACAAAGAGGATTTAATTCACACTCACAAATTTCACAAAAGTATTCACTCTTGTGGTTTTCAATTGGGAGGTAGGGGTGTTTATCATAACTGTGTCTAATAGTCTCATGCAACAACAAAGCACACGTAGGATGTATATACACATCACAAAGGTGGCAACTGAAAGCCAACTTGAACGCAGAAAAAAAACCTATCCCACACACAGTACATCCACTTACACGAGGGACACCCTTAACTCTTGAAAGAAGATGGTTTGGGTGGGATTTATATGTGATTTTTTCAGGTATAACCCCACAAGTGACATCAACGTAGTAGTGACATTCGACACAACCATAGGCATATCCATTGCAAGGTAGCCAACAAACATAACAATTAAATATGTTGAAAGGCACACCTGGGACTTCTGACATTAGAACGAGAGGATGTTGTGCGTGACCTGGATGGTTGACTACTTTAGTTGGTAATCGAGTACACCACTCGTGAAGAGCAAAGTTGCAACTCTCATCTTCATTGGCCCCACACTTGTAATATGGCATCTCCATGATTGGTCGCACACATGCATTGCATAATAGTTCTATCTTTTTCATTGGGTTATGACACAATGAGGAGCTTGCACCATCTATGCATTTTGTGTTAACTAAAATTAGCTCATGATGATGGTTCCTATGCTGTAGACTTACCTTGTCAATTTCTTTAAAACATAATTGTCTAGGCATGCTATAAATTTGATCAGGAAATGGTAGATGGAAAAGATCAGGATAGTCGGCATCGTTAAAATTTTTAATCGTTTTACCTTTATCTGAAAAATTAAAAACACAGTAACTCAATTGCTGGAAAGTAACTAAATGGAAGAAATCATATACATAAAGATTTACTTACCTTGATGCAACATGGACATGAATGGCTCTCTTCTTGATGTTGCACAATCTAGATGGGTATAGTAAATACACTTCTCACATTTGTAAATCCAAAGATGCTCACTCAAAAAAAAATTACCATTGCATACTCTACATCTAGGGTCATATTTAGCTTGTTGTTCTCCTTCTAGGAAGGAATAAGAAAGGACGAGTGGATGTGTGTGGTGGAAAATGCCATTTGTGGTTTGTTGAATTAACAGACTTTTTGGTAGGAGAGCACAATCGGTCTGTATGGCAAAGTTATGACATGTGATACATTGAAAAAATGTCCCTTCATGTCGTTTCCCACAAGCATTACAAAGACATAAAATAGGATTGTTGATTAGGAGCACTAGCGGGTGTGGGTGGCTAGGGTGATGGAACCTCTTTTTATCAAGTTCCACAGCACATCTAATATCAATGTGGTAATAACATTGATCAAAACATGTATACCTTACTTCGTTAGGCCCGTGCATGCTTAGACAATAAGAGCATGTCCAAGAATATACAATTTGTGTGAGGGTAAGTGGATGTGGATCTGATGTGTGTTTTAACTTTGTTGGAAGCTCTGCACAGAACTTATGAAGAGAGTAATCACATGTATCACTTATACATTTATAGTAGTACTTATAGTACCCATGGATTTGCAGGTCGCACCGCTTACATGGACATACGAACTCATCTCGTACAACGATGTCCCCTTCCTCGACCTCATCAAATTCTTCCTCATCTTCATCTTTCACCTGCAAATCAATGAGCTTCAACGGATGCTCGTGTTCAAGTACCTTCATCATAGTTATTTTTGTTTCTCTTTCGTATAGAATGTATGTTACTTATAACAATGAAAAGCACAAATGTGATATTACTCCCTGAAATCATAAATCAGCAATAGAAGCCAGTTATACAAGTAATGTATCTTTTGTTTATTTAATTAGTTAATATATTATTTTCTTTTAGAAAAGAAAACGATGTAGCACTTTACAAGCAAACTAATTATTGATTGAATATCATTAAGTTACTAACAACATGGGGAAAGAATGTTGTGAAAATTAAATCAGCCAGTAATGAATAATGATTTAAAACGCTTATAAAAGGAATTCACAAAAGTTTTTAAACCTTAGCCTTAATGGAAAGAAATAAGGTTAGCCACTCCATAACTTGCTCAAAAAAAGTCTAAGCTCAACCAAATTTGTGTACTATGCAAGTAACCGTGACATATAGATTTGAACCAAGTGTAGAGTCGCTTGAACCCTTTATAATCTTTTAATAGATTCTAGATATCTTATATGTAACAATTTACCCAAAAACCAAACATCAACCTTACACATGAACTTACCTTTTTAACCACACATTCATGATTCATCACATGCTTACAATTTGCAACAAGTGGTTACAAATTTTTATGCAAGTGGGTGATTGGTGAAGTAGCAATTTCTTGTTTCCCCATCACATGTTTGCCAAAGCTGACAATGGTAGTTGTGCCAAGTGCCACATAAAACCATCATTATACTCACCAGTGGCGGATCCAGGAATTTTTTTTAGGTGGTTCCCTCTTAATTTATAAGGTGGTTCCTCTAGTATCTTCTATATATCCGTACACTATTATTTCGAAACTCGGGTGGTTCCGAGGAACCACCCTTTTCTTCATTAGATCCGCCAATGATACTCACCACTCAATCACACAATGACACCTCACACCAACAAACAAAAGATCTTGGTGTAAACATATATGGCCAATTCTCATAAATCTTAATTCATCAAGTTTAAAAAAATATCCCACAAAATGGGCTTTACTAACTACATGTCACTTTCTTTTGCCTAACTTAATATAAGAAACAAAATGATAAATCGTAAGTAGAAATCGGTGTACAAGTTGCGATCATTTATGAATCACAAGCATACATATCCAACCCTCTTGTTCGTCCAGGCGCACCTCCTTTCATGGAAGATAAATCAAGAACCCTGCAAGAAACATTTATGTGAATAAACCTCATGAATCAAACTTCAAACATGACTTTGATGCATGAAATATGAATTATGTAAATACTTACATTTGTTCAGCAGCCCCATGGTTTATGAGGACCTTTTCATTGACTTTGGATAATGAGAAGTCAACAGGCAAATCAAACACCTTGCTAGCTGTATTCGTCAAATTAACACCGCATAAGAATGATCTAAACTTGCAAAATGATATATAGTCAAATGTGTAACTTTAAATTTCTATACACATACTTATTGGGTTCATGCTTTCACAAATGCCCAAGATATTCTACAGCAAAATCACAACTTGTCAGGTAAAATCATAATACAAAAAATGTTCAAATGTTATATTTACCTTAAGTTGTTCATAACAAGCTTCAAGATCATTGTTCACCAAAATATGATCAAAAAGGCCGGATGACTTTCCTTGTTCAAGTTCAGCCTTCGCATTTCTAAGTCTTTTATGGATCTGTTCTTCGGTTTCTGTCCCTCTATTGACCATATCAAAAGTCAAAACTTGTTTTAGTAGCATGATTTAAGATAAAGTTTAAACCTTGCACGAAGGCGCTTCTCAAGCTCCTCAAATGAAGGCGGGCAAACAAATATGAAAGTAGCTTCAAGTGAACTCGCCCTCACGGATCTTGCTCCTTGAACATCAATATCAAGAATGCATCTCTACACAAAACCGTCTCCAAATTTCAATAATTATTCATAAAGTATCGATCTTTCCATCTATATTTAACTTAGAACACCAAAAATAAGTTAAATAATGCATAATAAAGACCTTTCCCGCATCAGCAACCACATTAACAGCTTCTATGCTAGTGCCATAAAGATTTCCATGAACATCAGCATGTTCTAGAAACTTCCCGGATCTAATATCTTCCTCCATAACATCGCGTTTGGTAAAATGATAGTGGACCCCGTTTTGCTCCTTCTCTCTTGGAGCACGAGTCGTGTGGCTAACCGAGAACCCGAACATTGATGGGAATTCTTTCATTAGCATGTTAATTAAAGTACCCTTACCGACTCCAGATGGGCCACTAATCACTACGGGCCGGTCAGAATTACCAATAACTCCCTTACTCCAACCGACAACTTCTGTTTCAAGCTTCTTCTTCTGGTCCCGAATGAATTGTGTGTCCACCTAAATATGTAACGAACATTCATTTCAAGATCAAGATTAGTGAAAAGTGAAAACTGCATATAGGTTGAAAATTATTGGATTTCAAGAAACACCCACCTCAAGAAACCACACGGATTCATTAGATTTGGAACTGAATTTGATTATCAAGATTTTATCTTTATTCAAAAGCACACTCGAGTGGCCCTTGAATGGTTCCGGTTTTGTTCCTATAACAGTTGGTATCACCCTGCAGGTGAAAAAATCACGATTTAATGACGTGTAATCCTCAATAACATAAGTTAAAACAGAGCGAAACTTATATAAAACGACTCAGAAACACACCATTCACCGGTTAACTTATTGAGAATACGAACTCCACTCGATGTCAGATCATCAGTCCCACAAATTACATACTAAAAACATAAAAAGAAAATTATTTAAAAATTAGATAACAAGATTTCAAGAAAGTTGAAATGAATCGAATCGGTTCAACATCATACTGTTTTGTTTCCAACAGTAACTGCTGTTTCGAAGTCGTTAAGTTCAACAAAGAAAGCTGGAGCTTTTCCCTGATATCCAAAACAAGTCAAAAACTTTGAAACATTTTCAAGATGGGTTTTATCAAAACACTCAAAATAAAGATCTAACTCACCATTAAAGCAATTTCTTGAAAAGACAAAAGATGCAACCTGATAATAACATAACTATCAGAAATCAATATAATTAAACAAAAATGCATACCCATTTCAAAATCATTCATGAAAGCATATAAAAATGAAATCTTTTTTTGTATGGAAAATTGATCACTGTGCATATTATTATACATAGCACAAAAAACCCAGAATTCAGCTAACTGTAATTGGGTAATTTAGAAGAATACATAAACAACCCAGAAAACAATTACTCTGTTTTTGTTTGAAATATAAAGAACAGAGGAATTAAAAAAAAGTGATTTTTTTAAATACCCACCAAATTGAAATGAGCAAAACCCAGAGAAATCGACCATAAATAATATAAAAATTACCTGAAAGAAAGCAATATTAATAGAGATGAAGAATGAATAAAGGGGTGGTGAATTGTATTGAAAGGGTTAAATGAAAGTGAATAAATAAGGCGGACGAAACGAGTGATGATGCTGCAATAATAAGAGAAGAAGGTCGACAGCTTGTGTGTGTATGTTAAATGTTAATGTGGCTGTGGTGGGGTGGCTGTGGCTGTGGCTGTGGCTGTGGTCGCATTCGAGTTATCATTCAACAAACTTTGAATTCAATGCCTACGCTTTCCTTCCATTTTCTTTCTTTTACCCTTTTTTTTAATTTATGAAAAGGATGTCTTTTATTTTTTTCTTTCTTTTTTTAATACTGTTTGGATCCAGCCCTGATATCCGATTGAGTCTTCCTAAAACATAATTTTGACATTTCATTTCTGCCTCACTCAAAAACTCTATCAAGAAGGAAACTCATTATCGATGTAAGAAACCCCTTTAAATCATGTTTCAAACATGAAACACCACCCCATACCATACCATTAAGCAATAATTCCAATTACATGTCTTTGATTTGAAATAAAGGTTTACAACTTTACATTTACTTTCTATTTTTTTTAATCTTATATTTGTGTATTTGTATTTTAAATTTAAAACATTATGAAAAGTTGGATATTTGTGAGGAAGTCATATGAATTTACTATATTAAGTGAGTCACGAATTGCATAATAGTCTAAATAATCACTTAAATATGTATATCAGATGACCTTTAAGTTAACGGTATCAAGATGCTGAATAATGCTTTATCTTTTTAATCTTCAAGTCATTGTATCAGGCATTCATGTGATGTTGAAGGATGTGGCTCGGTTTTGGATAAAAACTAGATCACCGGTTCCTTTTCTGTTGTATTTTTTAGTTGTTTTCCTGTTTGTTGTTGTGTGGACTTCGTTTGGTTGGTCCTAATTTGGGCCTTCTGTTTAGGCTTGTTTATAATATACTGTCGATCATAAAAAATCACTATCATTAAAAATCACTAATATAAAGATTACATGAGATAATAACAAAATATACATTTAAATATCCTAGTTTTGTGAAATATTCGAATGTATCACCTTATAAACAAAAAACCATTTGTGTTCAAAGTACACGGAATTAAGTGAGCTTAAAAGCCTGCATAGTGTACAAGTTCCTTAACTTTAATAGATGATTAGTGAACATGGGACTAGTGAGGTTAGAGGTCAACCTTCCTGAGCCATTGTCATTTGGCTTCATGACCAATAGCATTGGTGAACACAAATTATCTTAACTAAATATGGAAGGAAAAAAAAATGAAATATTCACGTAGTAATCAAATTTTCAAAGTTTTCCTATAACAATCATTTCAAACTTTTTTATGAAAAAGGTTTTTATTTTTATTTGTTATTTGTATTTTATAAATGTACTTTTTTTTAAAAAAATTTAAGTATATAAAAGTTAGTTTTTTTTAAAATTAAATGATTATATGGTAAAGACTCTTGTATTTAGGAGTGAAAACTAAGGTTCAACACCTAAAGAGTAGATTTTCTCTTAGTAATTTAGAAAAAATAATATATTTTTTTAAACCGTAACTTTTCATTCAACATAACAAAACCAAAAATCCTGCTAACAAGAATCAGCCGTAACATAGGAACACTTTTGCAAAATAGACATTTTTCATTTGTTCCAATTGATATTCAAATCCTTTTACCTATTCTTTATTTTTATTCATAAAAACTTCAAATTATAATATCTTCAAGGATGTTCTCAATTTTTACGAACTTTAACTTGTTTAAGCCTTCCAAATACCATAAAATTTTTTTAAATATGTGTCTACACCCTTTAACAAAAATGCAAATATGAGGGAATTTAATAAAGTAACACTTAAGCAACTTGTATTCTCTATAATAATAATAATAATCCCTCGTAGTATCCAGAACAACTTGTGTGGACTGTGGTCAACTGGTCCGTGGTCCAACCACGAATGAACCAAACCGCCCCGAGATCAATTCTCAAATTCTTCGTGCACGTAATTTGAAAGAACCTAATTCGTCCACTTGTTACATCTACTAATACACGTGTCTGGTTATGATTAAAAAAATCAGTATCTTGTTAGACTATCTCCATCAGCAATCTCACAATCTCAATCTCACATTATAAAATTAATTTCTCTCTCTTCAATCTACAAAATTTAACCCACTCCAATCTTTTACTCCCATTAACAACCCAATCTCATCTTTTTTTTATTAAATAAATTCAATTTATAATTAGTTTTGATTAACTATATAAAATTTTATATAAAAAATACGATTTTTTAAACACACTCCATTTTTAACGGAATTTATACCGGAATGCTTACAAAAAAAACTAAGAAAGACTGTGTTTTTGATTTTTTTAAAAAATCAAATATAATAAGTTATAAAACAAAAACCAAAAAATACATATATAATTAATTGGTGAGAATAAAAAAGAAAAAAAAAAGAAAATTACATCCACTCACATTTTGACATGTGGTCACAAGTTGACCAAATTTGAGATTGCAATCTCATTTGAGCCACCGATCGGATTGCCTAATTAAATTCATTTTTTCTTTTTTTCTTTTTAAATAAATTGAGGGTTTGCAATCTTGGATTACCAATGGTTGTAGTCTTACCAAGCCAAGATGGCTGCCCGTTGAATTCTATAACTTTGACATGTTTAGATGGAAACGAAATGAAAGTGAAATAGAATATTAGTTCTTTTCATTCTGTGTATTAGAAAGAAAGTTCTAATTCCATTTTCAAGATTCATTGTTCTTTGAGAATAATACTTCTATTAGGAGCCAGTTAGAAGCCACAAAACATAGTCCTAATTTCTGTGTTTGGGATTGTATATTTAAGTAAAAAAGAACTTTTTGTTAAAAGACCTTATTAACTTATGATGTTTTTTAAAGAAGCTTTTAAAAACATGTTTGGATTAGCTTATGTGTTGGGGAGAACCAAAATGACTAAGAATGAAACTCTTTTTTTTAAAGGATTGTATTGGGTTTTGAGTGTTGGAAGGGTGTAATAGGTAAATCAAACCCATTAAGTTAACAAGTTACAAATTCCCAACTTTTTAAAGCCTCTTTATTTTGCCTTCTTATTAAGTTAAAACCCATAAGGCCTTATGGTTTGCCAAACACCTTATACACATTATTAACTTTTCACAAAGTTTATAAGTTATAAGTTGATGAAAATAAGCAATCCCAAACACCCCCTTAGAAGGCATGTTCTTAGTGTTCATCGTTCTTTGCATAGAACCTGGTAGGCTTGATACGGAGGAATGATGTAATGGACGAAAGAATGAAATAAATATGTAAATGAATGAATAATTATCACTCTATTGAGATGTTTGGCTATCATTGTGAATGAAATGAAACATTACATTGTGTAGTTTGGTATGCAGGAAAATATGAAAGAAAAAAATAAAAACGGTAGTGAGTGGCAGTGGTCGTAGGCAGTAGTGGCAATGGTAGGTCGTAGGCGACGGTGGCAGGTGACGGGACGTAATGGTGGTTGATGGTCGTGGTGGTGGTTGGTGACGGGCCGTAATGGTGGTTGGAGGTGGTGGCAGCATCAGTGTTGGTGGTAGGAGACGGGTTGTAATGGCGGGCGTCGAGCGATAGGTGAGTGTGTGGTGTTGGTGGTAAGGGTGGCGTTGATGGCGAGTAATTGGCGGTGGTGACAGTGGTGGGTGGCGGTGTTGGTGTTTTAGGGGGGATTGAATGAAGGAGGTAATAGGTTATTATATTCCACTGTTCAACTAAACATTTTTTTTTTCATTTTCCTTCAATAGTCTGTTTTATTTCATCTCTCTTTCATCCATACCAAATACTACCCAATGTTTTGAGTTTGATAAAAATGGTGAATTGATGAGTTTGTGAGAAAAGATTTATGTGATAAATAAAACGGCTTGCAGCCAAATGGTATCAAAGTAAGAAGAAAATGTGTTTTTATAAATGGTGAGTGTTCAAATATTATTACCGGTATATGTATTTTCATTCTCAAAAATAATTTTTAAAAAAATATATGGGAAGTTTATTAAAAAGACGGAAAGGTAGAGGGCAACTAAGAAATTGGAATTTATAAAAATAATTCCGTTTAGACGTGATATGATATTTACAACTTGGCATATGTGTCGGCTACTTTGAACTTGCACTTGATCATCACGTTTCCTAACTTGACTCTTATTTTGGAATGGTGTGATCATTTTGGATTTTTTAATTATATTTATTCTGGTCATTGTTTATGTATATTTGTTTTGTAACTACGCTGAGTATTAAGCATGACCCAAAATGAATTTATTTTAAGGTTTTACAAGCATATAGTTTTATGTATAGTTTATTATAACTTTCCCTAATGCAATTGTTAGATTTTTATATGATCACCAATAATGATCTTTCATTGTTTAAGAGAAGATAATTTTGAAAATTGTAGGAATTTGAAAACGAAATGGGTCAAGTCAGGTAATGGGTTAAATAGATTGCTTTAAAAGTATCAAAATGATTCGTCGTTCATAATCATAACAAAAAAGAGTTTGGGTGCAATACATGTTGTTTTGGAGAAAAAACGTATAAGAATAGGTTTATGTGTAATGACTTTTTTATGGTGGCTAATGGCGATGGAGAGTGGAGGTAGTGGCGATGACAAATAAAGAGGCGGTGTGTAAGCGGCATAGGTGACAATAATGGTATAGATGACAATATGGCGACAGGGTGGCGGCAAGAACATTGGGGTTGGTGGGAACAGTGGTCATATTGGGGACAATCAATACATTGTGTTGTAGATTATATCAGTGGTGGTTTTGATCTATTGAGACACGTTATAAGTTATCAACTTATGCAAAAATCCCTTTTTACTCTTTTAACCCATTGTATACTAGTATACCTAACTCATCTTAATTGCCAACTAAAAATTACTCGAATTTTTTTTTTCTAACAACCAACAAGACTTTATTAAAAGAACACCAAACCAACGCCAACAAGTAGCTAGCCCAAAACCAGTATATATCTACAAAAGACAACCATCAGAAAAACAACATAATAAGTAACCAAATAATCAAATTACATTTAGTCTCGGAAAAAGTGGTGCCACATTGGTGTTTGATGAACTTGTAATTTTGAGTCCGCTCATTTCGAGTTGATCACCAAACAATGTTTCAGACATTAAGTTCATGTTCATAAATCATAATGTTCGGTACCAATTTAATAAAAATGAGCATATTGTTAGCTATATGAGGCTTGGAGTTTAGCTTGATAAGGTGTGGACTAGAAATTTGAAATACCATATTTGTTTGGTTGTTGGACTTGTAAAAGCCCAAACAAACCTTAAACTAAAAATAGTCATTACACTCTTACCTATTCTGTTGTTTTGCTTGTATATAAAAGATGACAAAATAAGATGATTAAAGCATTTATATTTAATTTGCTCGTGAAAATTGGAAAGGTGTTTAGTTTTCTTTTATATTAAAAATAGCAAGAATGTTTCTGTTAACTTTAATAGTTGGTTAATCTAAGAAATGTAGTCAGTAAGTTATATACATTTTTATTTTATGATATTACCTTCCTATTATATTGATTATTGAATCCATGTAAGAACCTGACAGGTTAGAAAATATTAATTTTGTCATTTATAAACATTGTACGGTTTTGATTTTTATATTAATTCAAAAAACTATAGACAGACTTTTACTAATGTTGTGATTTCATTAGGGTACCTTAATCAAATGTGGCTGAAGGTGATGGCGATGCAAATACCCTAAGAAAAATATCGAATAAGTGAGATCTCGATAACCTTAAATGAAAATTAATCTGGAGCATGGAGAAATTGGAATGGAGATGGGAACATGTAACATGGATCTAGACTTAAACTCGAACTTGGAACCGAATCAAGGACAAGGGGACATCGACGTCTTGCCTCCCTATTTAGGGTTTGTACATTAGCGGCGAAGGTGACGGCAACTAGGGTTTGCATAGTACTAAAGCCCTGACTCTAATTCTATGCAAAAGATAATGAAATAATAACATATTTATGAGCTGTAATTAAAATGATGAAAAACCATAACATAGAAGAAACCAAAAATTTTAAATTTTGATTTAAGGGTTAGTCCAAATCTCATTAGTATTTACTTGTATAACAGGACTCGAGTAAGACACCGATTACCATCACGTCTATGTGGATACCATTCTTGCCTCTCGTCATGTTAGTTTCGCGAAGAGAGAGAGAGAGAGAGAGAGTTCAAATTTCAAGACTTGTCTAGAAAGAAAAGAATGAACAAGGTAGAAAGAATTGGGGGCGGTCTACCTTCATAGGGAGGGGGTTGAGAGAGAGAGAGAGAGAGAGAGAGAGAGAGGACATGTCACTTTTTTGCACCCATTTTACACATTTTACTCACACTATCATTACACTTAAGTCACGGTGTATACACATAACCATTTAACACATGAACATGGGTCGAATGATTAATATAAATAATATTATTGGGTACAACACCGTCGTTCTTGGTTGGTCGCGCAAACACACGATCATGTGTTAATTAAATGTATGTTTCCAACTCTACTAATGTTCCGTGATAAATGTTTTAAAAACTAATTTTTAACTCGTACTGGATTGAGGTAAAAAACGGTACAACCAGGTTGTGCCGAGAGGTTCAACCAAGACAAATAGTTTATCCTGTAATTTCATATAAATGCAATTTCAACATAAAAATAACCTAAATTTAGATGACTCCATAATAAAAAATAATTCAAAATAAAAAAATACAAACGCACTCAATTTTTTAAATATAATCTAAAAGTTTACTCGTTTCAAAGTTTATCGCCATGTTAAACCACATCATTTTCACACCAATTTCATAACCGCATCATTACTTTATTTTTACATTTAGAATAATTAAAAAAAAAACTACAACCCGATACGTTTTAAATACACAAACGTAAGAAGTTCTATATTTTGAACCAACTATGTTTTTAATTAAATTTATATCAGAACGTTTGTAAAAAAAAAAAGAACAAACAACATTATATAATTATTTTATTAAATTAACGAGTACAAGTTATTACACAAGCATCCCAGGCACGATGTTTCACACAATAGAAACTGGCCATACGCCCATACCAACCACACGAAGGTTTCATGTACCCACATATATCTATAATATATATAAATGAAGATATAAAAATCCTACGTGTCGCAATGTGGTCGTTCCTTCTTTTTTTGAAGTCACCAGATTTGCTTGATTTTTAAATGGAGATTTCTCATGCATTTGACCCGAATTCATGGGTTACCAAACCCAGATATTCCTTAAACGGGTTATAACATCTCATTAAATTAAAAATTATTCTCACCAAATTATTGATGTAAAAATCCTATAAAATAAATATACTAAAAAATTAATATCTTATTTATTTTATAAAAGATATATATATTATTTAAATTAAAAAACCAATTTTATAGTAAAAAGAAAATAAACGGGTCATGGGTCTCATCAAACACATATAACTTTTAAACCGGGTTATAATATCTTATTTATTTATGAAACAGTTTATCATCAAACCATAAGTATATTATTAACTTTCATACAGTAAAAAAACATAAAAATACAAAAATTAAATAAACATAAGAACAAATAATATAAAACAACCCTCGTAATACGGGGGATAAAAACTAGTAGTCTTATAAAGATGAATATTACTATTTGCAAACCTTCAAATAAACCTTGATAGACTACAAGCTCTTTATGTATTTTTTTTTTATATATGGTAAATATATAAAACTTAATATTCTATTATTGCATTTATTAATTGATATACTACATTTTTTTACTTGATTGATACTGTATTTATTATTTATTTGAAATTTGAAGTACTCTAGATACGGGTGTGTTAATTGTAACAAATGCAATAATGTAAATTGCTACTTTTTTGTATATTATTAAAACAACAAAGATGTAGACAAGTACATCCTTTGACCAATTGACCAACACGGTCATTCTCGCATCGACAAAATGTTGAAAGATTAGTTTGCCGTCTAATAAGTCATGTTCCATCTTCTTAGGTTGTTCACGTGATCGGTAGTTTCGCACACTCATATTCATATGGCAGACCAAAAAGAATGTATAACTTTTGAGTAGTCATAATCATTTTAGTTTTGCTTCTACACGTTTTTATATTTATTCTATTATTAGAAATTTAGATAGTTGCACGAAATTCATATTTAGTGTGTTGACTTCAATGTTGACCCGACAACTTTGACCATGGACCATAGTTGTTTGATGTGAACTCAAGTGGGCTTTCAGATCCACTAAACAGCAGCCAGGTGTCATGGTCCCACTAAATCAACACTTTTCACTACTTTATAACTTCTACACAACTTCCTCAAACCACATACAATACAATGGCCAATCAAACAAATTCTCCTACACTGGAGCCATGGCATAACTTAGCCGGAAAAGTTGTCATGGTCACCGGAGCATCATCCGGTCTCGGTAGAGACTTCTGTATCGACCTGGCTAAAGCCGGATGCAGAATTGTTGCCGTGGCACGTAGGATTGACCGCCTCGTGTCTCTTTGCAATGAGATTAATAAAATTGAACCAACAGATGATGCTGGAATTGTTCGAGCGGTTGCGGTGGAGCTTGATGTCAGTGCCAAGGGTCCCGACATTAAAGCCTCGGTTAAAAAGGCGTGGGACGCTTTTGGACGTATCGATGCCTTGATTAATAATGCGGGCGTTAGAGGTAATTAAATAATTTATAATTTACAGTGTAAAAGTCATAAGTTACAACTTTGTTGCAAGTTACATATTATAAAGTTACAAATTATATTCACTGATTTAATAATATACATTTGGGTTACAACTTATAGGTAACGTGTTGAGTCCATTGGAGTTGTGTGAAGAAGAATGGGACGGTACCGTTAGAACAAATTTGACCGGAACATGGTTGGTGTCAAAGTATGTATGTATACACATGCGTGACGCGAAACAAGGGGGCTCGATAATTAATATTTCTTCAATAGCGGGTCTTGACCGCGGGCAGCTGCCCGGAGGTCTTGCTTATTCTTCTTCGAAAGCCGGTGTGGTCACATTGACAAAGGTAATATTGATTCTTGGATTTGTGTTTAAAAGATTTGTTTGTGGTTGTTTTATTGCTGTAGGGATTAAATTTTTAATTGTTTGATTAGGTAATGGCTATGGAGTTAGGTGTGTACAAGATCAGGGTGAATTCGATTAATCCGGGACTTTTTAGCTCGGAGATAACCAAAGGTTTGATGGAGAAAGAGTGGCTCAACAATGTGGCTCGAAGAACCACTCCGTTAAGAACATTTGGCACGGCGGATCCAGCCTTGACTAGGCTAGCGCGGTATCTGATTCATGACTCGTCCGAGTATGTTAGTGGCAATGTGTTCATTGTCGATGCTGGTGCAACGTTACCTGGTGTACCAATTTTTTCTTCGCTTTAGGATAATGAGTTGCACTTTAAATATTGAGAAATCATGTTTCATTTATTTATTTTAGAATGATTAAATTTGATACGATTATAAAACGTACAAGTGATTGTTAAGTTTGTTATTTAGAAATTATATTATAAAAGGACATGTTTTAAGAACAAATCATATGCGATATGTTTTAAGATTAAGAAATTAAATAACCGTATACTTTATATTACCATAGTCAATGAGTATTAATTGCTATTTATTATTATTTTTTTTAATGGTCAAAGAATCATTTAAAAGCAATATTGGTGAAATTCAGCACATCGGGATACATTCGCCTCTGAACCGGGAAAAACCATCATCTAGAGCTTACACCTGTGAACATTCGTCAGAAAAGGCACGACAATATATTGAGATAAAACTCATTTAGTTCAATACTAATGGTCTTCGCCTACTCGCTCATTATAACCAAGTGTCGCGAAAACTAAATGGTATTAGCAAGAATCGAACCTGGGTCACGTGAGGTTACATGAAACCTCATGTCTCTATCTGACCATTCCACCACCGGCTCATTAATATCAGTTAGTATTAGGTGTACAAGAAACAGATATTAACTTATATTAATGAGTTAATATCATTATATTTACATATTTTCCTAAAATACAATTAATATCATTATAAAAATTGTATTTTAGGAAAATACGTAAATACAATTTTTATGCCCTTGATGTATAATGCTTTTCAAACATGATTTGAGGAAATATAATGAAATTGCCAACTAAATATTAAATTTAAAAGCTCTAAAATAAACATATATATAATCTTTAGGCTTAAATGTCTATTATATATTTACATGCATGTTAGTACGTTATCAACATACCGTCCAAGTCCAACCGTTTGAACATCCTAGGAATGTGGCACATGGCTTCTTTAGGCGAAAAGGCCGCCGTGTGGCATAACATGTTCTAGTGAACGGTGAGAGGTCGAACAAATGTTTTGTCTGACTATAGACGGGTTTCAAAAATAAAATAAAAATACAACTTTAAAAATCAAATAAATTTACTTATATTTTTAAGTTAATATCCACCTACTACCGGCAAAACACCACTGGTTAAAAGAAAAGTTAATTCAAATATTTAATTTAATGCTAAAAATATTTCTACTAATTTAAAATTTAAATATGGAAAAGGAAAATAAAATTAAGAACTTAAAATAGAATTGATGCTTTCATGTGAATCTTGTCACCATGGGTAGCCTACTAGCCTTAAATGTGTAAGTTGTAACCGTTCAAAATTAATAAACATTAAATGGGGGGGTTCAACACAAGCCATCATTGGGGGTTGAATTGGTTTTTTTTTTTTTTTTGAAAATTGACTTTCATTAAAAACAGACACAACCAACGACTATCACCAAGACGGAGAAAGACGCTGAAAACCAAAAACCAAAACCAACGATCACGTTACATCAAATAAACACCAACTTTTCCAATCCACAAGCCATCATTGGGGGTTGAATTGGTTGCCATATAAATGTGTAACCGTTCAAAATAATAGATATTTAATGCAAGGATGAATTTTAAGTTACATGAATCCAAAACTATCCTAACCATCAAAATCAAATCTTAGAAACAAGTGATACGATAACATGATCAAAATCAACTCTTGAACAATCTTCTAGACAGCATAAGTGAAAAACATCTAAAGCTAACTTTCGTAAAAACACCATGTCCCTCTAACGAGACACATGCCCACACGCGGCTGACCATATAAGTAATATATGTCTTTCAACATCATTATCGTTTGCAACTTGTGTATCTCCTTACACCAATACACTCGCAAGCAGAAATGGTCCCTTAATTACTTTATTTGTCATTAACATGCATGATTTCTGATATCCATATGGTTACACGATTATGTAGATTATTTCATATAACTTTATACTTCAATTTGTAATCATGAAATATCTTGGACCACAGTGTGGCTATATAAATGAAAGTCAGGCAACTATGTATAATGCCTTACATGTTACATTCTTATATAAGCATTTTTTTAATGGTCCTAAAGGTTAGGTATCGGTAAGAAAAGTTGTAGCGATGACATTAAACCGCACTAAAAGCAACCTTGAAAACTTTAAACCACACATACACGTTAAGCACAGTAACTCCCGTGTGAAGTGAAATATAAAAAATTCTCTATTAGATTTTTATTTAGTTTGTTTTTCTAAAGAAAAATAAAAATTTTATCTGGTTGATTGATAAAGTAATTATTTTTAACATGAAGCAAAAAGACAATGGATTTGTTTATAAAAAAAGTTATCAGCTTCTTTATTTTTAGTGTCAACAATTAAGAATTGTTTTCCCCTACTTGCTGCATCAAAAACCAAATCACAAGCTTCTGATAAAAAACGAGCAGTTCTAGTAAGATTTGTAATATGAATACCTTTACGTTTTACAGAGATATAAGGTGCCATTTTAGGATTCCATTTCCTAGTACCATGGCCAAAATGAACGCTTGCTTCCATCATCTCTTCTAAAGAGTAACGGAGGTGTGCGAAGGTAGGCTCAAGCTAAGATTCTGCTCGTGAGCGTAATGGTATAAGCCTGCCTGACTGTGAGACCGACTGGTCGAACAGAGACGAAAGTCGGCCATAGTGATCCGGGAGTCCCGTGTGGAAGGGCTCTCGCTCAACGGATCAAAGGTACGCCGGGGATAACAGGCTGATGACTCCCAAGAGCTCTTATCGACGGAGTCGTTTGGCACCTCGATGTCGATCAACCAAATCAGTTTTTTTAGTAAAGATTCAATTAGTAAATGATAAAAAAATGAGTTCAAAAGTCAATTTGAAGGTTCATTAGTTTCATTTTATTTACTTTTTTTGTCATGGGAAAAGCCATCTTTTTCTCAACAATGCCTTTGTCATTTGATCCAATAGTGTTCCGTTAGATAGGAACAGATTTGATAAATACTGATAACTCTCGGATAGAGTATTAGAACGGAAAGATCCATTAGATAATGAACGATTGGTTCTAAGCCATCTCTGGCGATTAATCAACAATTCGAAGTGCTTTTCTTGCGTCTTCTTGATAAACCAGCCAAACGAAACGGTCCCTACGTAACCAGTCATCCATAATATCAAACAAATCCTTTTCGTCTTTGGTCAATTTACCAAGGGCTATAGTCATCGTAATCCTCCTATTCAACTACTTCGACCATTTCCGAACACCTCATAGTATTTTCGGGGCGTCCAAAGAGTCGATCATTTCTGCATGATTTTTTTCTCGTGCACTACCCCTTACAACGGGTTTCGAAGACAAAAATCCTTTATTGGCCTATCAAATCAACGGTGGGGTCTGTTTGGCACCTAACTAGGCACCTAAATCGGACCGAACCCTTGTCAGGCTGTTGTTCTCTTCTTCCCTCAAAGTTATCGAGTAAGACATCGATTTATCAATAAGATCAATTTTTTTGATTGCATGATGCACTCCCCTGAAAAACATCGGCGCGCGTGTAAACGAGGTGCTCTACCAACTTGCCATGACGTTGTTAGGATCTCATATAGGCCTTTATGGCCCTGGCCCGTAAATGGACCTTTATGAGCTTCTAAAATATCTTTTAGACCATGACCAATTGTGACACCCGGTAATTTCCCAATCCTATAAACTAAGTAATCAACCTAATAATTAGGTGATTGTGAATATTATGCGCGCTATATTAGAATCAGCGCGGGCATGTGTTATGTGCGCCGTGCGCGAGCGCGCTATATTAGAATCAGCGCGGGCATGTGTTATGTGCGCCCTGCGCGAGCGCGCTATGTTAGAGTCAGCGCGGGCACGTTATGTGCGACCTGCGCGAGCGCGCGATGTAAGAACCAGCGTGGGCATATGTTATATGCGCCATGCGCGAATGTTTTGGCTTTATGTTTTCATGTAACTTAACTTTATGTTGTCTAATGGGTTGACCGTCCCGCATGATGCTAAGGCGGGTGCATCCCAAATCGTTTATGCGCGTGCAGAAGGGGAACTAACCTCCCCGCATGGCGGGAACATTGAGAGTTTGTCTGAAGCTCCAAGATGGAATTGACTTCAACATAACTGATCACTATGTTGAAATACCAAGACCACCTGGAGAATCTACAAATGAAACTCAATGTCCCTGACTGCGAGAAGGTTACGAACCTACCCGCAGCAAAGAAATGTCCTTCACGCAGAAAGCTATGCGCACAAAGTTATACGCGCAGAACACTTAGTCTATTCTCCAGATGTAAGGAGATTATTCCCGCCCAAAAGGAAACAGTAGCGTGTTTCAGAGATTTCCACTTTTTAACTGTACACTGACAAAAGCATCTGAAAAAGCATACTGTAACATGAAAAGTCAACTGTCAGCCACCCTACTCTCACCAACCACAGACCTGCATGTCCTGTCCAAATCAAATCAGAATCCACTCCTCCACTTTTAAATAAATAATAATAATTTCCATACTTTATCATCATTACACCTAGATATGAAAAGATTACAATCCCCTAAAGCAAGGGATTGTGTTCCCTGAATCTTGCCTATAAATATGTAACCCAAATTATCACCCAAACACACTTCAAACTTCTCTCTTAAGAACTGCAACCTTGCACTAATCATCTCCCAAGCATCCGTTGTTTTCATTTCCGATCCTGTTACTAGGTAAGCCGAGATTATAACATTGAGATCTACTTTCCAACCCTTATATTCTCCTATTTCTTGATCTTAATATATATACTTCTTGTTATTTAATCGTATTCTAGACCTTCAATTCCGAGGCCAACACCAAGAAAACCCGAATCTCGATTAATCCCTTAACAAAAACCACAGGTGAGTCTCACAGCCCCTATTTTCACTATTTTCACTGTTTTTAAACTGTTTTCGGGGCGAGGGACACGTACTTAAATTACGATTTATCATGGTATACTTACAAGTTATGCGAACGATTGTGTTTAAATTATGTTTCATGATGAGCAATGCAAACGGTTATCTATGGTTTACGATGTATGTGCGCCAGAATTCGAGTAAGTGATCACTTTACCATTGGAACTCTGAGGATAGGGACTGCTGGTTTGATCAACCCACTCGTAGGGGTCGCACCTCTTTGCATGGACGAGTGCCTAGTATGGTCATGGGGCAGTACTACGGGATTGAGCCCGCTCGTAGGGGTCGCACCTCTTTGCATGGACGAGCGCCTTGTTTTCCGGCACAACGTCCGTGCGTAACCCGCGGGACGGTATTATTGATTAGCTCGTAGGGGCAACGCCTCTTTGCATAGACGAGCACGGTTTTTCAGAAATGTCCACGCGCAACCCGCGGGACGGTATTACATTATTTTAGCTCGTAGTGGCAGCGCCACTTTGCATGGACGAGCACGTCCTCCAGAAACGTTCGCAGCGTAACCCGCGGAACGGTTCTATCAGAAATATGTTGTCAGATCTATGTTTTCATACGGTTTATCAAGCATATGTTTAGACATAAAATCAGAAATGTGTTTCAATATGATTTTTCGCCAAGACTATGATGCAATACGATTTATCAAGTTACTAAAACTTGTGAACTCACTCAGTTTATACTGATTCAAATGTTTTACGTGTCTTTCAGGAGATAACTAGGTAGCGCATGGAGTCACACTTAGAGCACCTCACGCTGAACATCTAAAACTAGCTTTTTGGAAGATTTTAGTTCTATCCCTTCGATGCGCGTGGTTGTTCCCGCCGCGCAAGGGGATAGGGCGTGGAAAATCTTCAACAGTTTCTATACTTGGATGTTTTTTTAAACAATGTAATGTATTTGTATTAAACATTTCATGCGCAATGAAAATCTTACTTTGAATGTTTGCAATGGCCCGTGCTTAATTATCAATCCCCACTCGCGCGCGCCCGGCTGTTTCCGCCGTTCAGGGCCGGGTGTGACAGATTGGCATCAGAGCACTGGTTATAGCGAACTAGGAAAAGAAGTTTTAACCTAGACTATAACCGTTGGGGAATCGCATGAAATATTTTTCAAGAAAATATTTTCAAAAGAAACTATACACACACTTAGGAACACGGGTCACACAGTGTCTAGTGAATAAAGATAAGAACATTATGTGCTCAGAGTACATGCGCTAAGTTTGATATATTTTCACTCTTTTAAAGCGAGAATGCCTCCAACTAGAGCCAAGGGAATTACCATGACACCCGAGGAACTCGCGGAAATAATCGCGCAAGCGATCGCAACACATGAGGCCAGCAAGGCCGAATCTAGTCAGGGTCGTCAGGAGAACGAGACCCCAGAACCCGAATCAGGAGCCTTGGACAAAGGGTGCTCCTATAAGACATTTATGGCCTGTAGGCCTTGGCCATTCAAGGGTACCGAAGGGGCCATTGGGCTCTACAACTGGATTGACAAGATGGAGACAGTTCTCTCCATTAGCGGATGTAGTGAGAACCAGAAGGTCCTTTACGCGACCTGCATGTTCCAAGAAGCAGCTTCGTCTTGGTGGAAGCTTCAAGTGAAGACCTTGGGGCGAGAAGTTGCTCTTCACAAGACCTGGGAGGAACTGAAGGAAATGTTGATGAGAAAGTTCTGCTCTCGCGCAGAAATTCAGAGTCTGCAACAGGAATTCTGGAACCACACCATGGTAGGAACGGATATCGACGCCTACAACAACCGGTTCAACGAGCTTTGCCAGTTGGTGCCAGACATGGCAAACACGGAGGAAAAGAAGATCGAGAGGTATATCTTTGGGTTACCTCCTGTTGTTAGGGTTCCGCTCAACGCCGCAGCACCTCCAACCTTTGATGAGGCGGTAGCGCGGGCCATCACCCTTACAAGGGATACGGTCCGTGCGGGTATGTTGACTACGCGCGGAATCGAGCAGCGAACCTCTGATCCCAAGAGGAAGTGGAACTCTCACCACCGAGGGTCCGACTCCAAGCAGCCACCGTTCAAGAAGCAAGAAAGCGCAAGGACTTATGCGATTCAGGCCGCGGAGCCACCGCGAAAAGGATACAGCGGGCCTCGCCCATGGTGCAGCAAATGCAAGTATCACCACGAGGGTGAATGCGCAAGAATCGAATGCGCCAAATGTGGCTGACCAGGGCACAAGACGATGAATTGCCGTATCAGAGAAGCTGGAGCGAGTGACAACTGCTACGCATGCGGGAAGCCAGGGCATTTTAGTCGGGATTGCCCGCAAAAGGGAAACCAAGCTCGCGGGAGAGCTTTTGTGATCGGCGCGGGCGAAGCTAAAGAAGAGCCGAATGTGGTAACCGGTACGTTTTTGCTTAACGGCCATTTTGCATCTGTCTTATTTGATACTGGAGCTGACCTAAGTTTTATATCCGCTGAGTTTAAAGACTCCCTAGGCTTAGCGACCAGTAGGCTAGACACACCTTATACTATAGAACTAGCCAATGGTAGGCAGTTATGCGCGAACGAAAGAACTGAACAATGTGTAATAGTCATGGGAGGTCACGGGTTCAATATTAACTTGTTGCCAATAGACTTGGGAAGTTTTGACATTGTGGTAGGCATGGATTGGTTAGTCGAGAACCACGCGGAAGTTATTTGCCATGAGAAGCAGGTTCGGGTCCCACTGTTGAACGGAGACCTTGGTAATTCAAGGGGAAAGAAGGGGAGTTGCGACAAAACTGATTTCGTGCCTAAAGGCGCGCAAGTGCCTAAGGAAAGGGTGCTACGCCTTCCTGGCGCATGTAGTAGAGAAGAAAGGAGATGAGCGAAGAATTGAAGACTTACCAGTAGTGCGCGAATTTTCAGAAGTTTTTCCTGAAGATTTGCCCGGATTACCGCCACCGCGACAAGTCGAATTTCGTATTGATTTAGTCCCAGGAGCTGCGCCAGTAGCTCGAGCGCCTTATCGACTAGCTCCATCTGAGATGCAAGAGCTATCCAATCAGTTACAGGAACTATTGGATAAGGGTTTCAAACGCCCAAGCTTTTCACCTTGGGGAGCTCCAGTACTGTTTGTTAAGAAGAAGGATGGTTCGTTCAGAATGTGTATTGACTACAGGGAGCTGAACAAGCTGACAGTCAAGAATCGGTACCCCTTACCGAGGATTGACGACTTATTTGACCAGTTGCAGGGATCCAGTTATTATTCGAAGGTAGACCTACGGTCAGGATACCACCAACTTAGGGTCCATGAGGAAGATGTGCCGAAAACAGCCTTCCGAACTAGATACGGCCATTATGAGTTCTTAGTGATGCCTTTCGGGCTAACTAATGCGCCGGCTGTATTCATGGATCTGATGAACCGCGTGTGCAAACCATACTTGGATAAGTTTGTGATTGTATTTATAGATGATATTCTGATTTACTCTCGGACCAAGGCCGAGCATGAGCAACACCTGAGATTGATTTTGGAATTGTTGAGGAAAGAAAAGTTGTATGCGAAGTTTTCCAAGTGTGAGTTTTGGCTTAGAGAAGTTCACTTTCTCGGTCACGTTGTAAACGAGAAAGGAATACACGTTGATCCTTCCAAAGTCAAGGCCATCGAAAACTGGGAAGCGCCAAAAACCCCAACTGAGGTGAGGCAATTCCTAGGACTAGCTGGCTACTATCGACGCTTCATTGAGAACTTCTCCAAGATAGCTCTACTTCTGACCGCGCTAACTCAGAAAGACAAGAAGTTTGTTTGGGGCGAAAATCAGGAAGCGGCATTTCAAATGTTGAAACAGAAGTTATGTAGTGCGCCAATTTTGTCTCTGCCCGAGGGGACGGATGACATCGTCGTTTACTGCGACGCTTCACATCAGGGACTCGGATGTGTCCTTATGCAGCGAGACAAAGTCATAGCGTATGCCTCGCGCCAACTCAAGACCAATGAAAAGAACTACACAACGCATGATCTGGAACTTGGAGCGGTTGTCTTCGCGCTAAAGATTTGGCGCCATTACCTCTATGGTACAAAGTGTATAATCTTTACGGATCACAAGAGCCTTCAACATATATTTGATCAAAAGGATTTAAACATGAGGCAACGAAGATGGGTTGAATTGTTGAATGATTATGATTGTGAAATAAAGTATCACCCTGGAAAGGCGAATGTGGTAGCAGACGCGCTAAGTAGGAAGGAGCGAATAAAAACGCTACGAGTCAAGGCTCTAAAACTGACCATTCGCACAGAGCTCTCTACCCGCATCCGAGACGCTCAGCAAGAAGCCTTGAAACCAGAGTTTGCTAAAAACGAATCCCTTGGGGGTATGATTAAGAGTTTGGAACTTAAAGAGAACGGCAATCTATATTTCGCTAACCGCATATGGGTCCCTCTCAAGGGAGGATTGCGCGAGCAAGTATTAAACGAAGCTCACAAGACGCGGTATTCCGTACATCCTGGCGCAGACAAGATGTACCAAGATGTTAAAGCGCTGTATTGGTGGCCCAATCTGAAGGGCGCCATCGCGATGTATGTCAGTAAGTGCCTGACGTGTTCGAAGGTAAAGGCTGAATACCAGAAACCATCAGGGTTGCTTCAACAGCCAGAAATTCCCATGTGGAAGTGGGAACAAATCTCTATGGACTTCATTACCAAACTGCCAAGGACACCTGGGGGTTACGACACGATCTGGGTTATTGTAGATCGGCTAACTAAGTCAGCGCACTTCCTGCCGATCAAGGAAACCGATAAGATGGAAAAGTTAGCCCGATTGTATATTCGAGAAGTAGTTTCAAAACATGGAGTCCCAGTGTCCATCATTTCTGATAGAGATAGTCGGTTCACCTCAAGGTTTTGGAGATCGTTACAAGGGGCTTTAGGTACTCGTCTTGACATGAGTACAGCTTATCATCCCCAAACGGATGGACAAAGCGAGCGAACAATCAGACATTGGAAGATATGTTGCGCGGCATGTGCGCAATCGATTTCGGGGGTAGCTGGGATACTCATCTCCCATTGGTTGAATTTTCATACAACAACAGTTATCACACAAGCCTCAAGGATGCGCCGTTTGAAGCTTTGTATGGGCGCAAGTGTAGATCCCCACTGTGCTGGGCTGAAGTGGGTGACAAGCAAATGACTGGTCCAGAATTGATCCAAGAAACAACAGACAAGATTTTTCAGATACGGGATCGCCTTAAGACAGCGCGCGACAGACAGAAGAGCTACGCAGATGTGCGAAGGAAACCGTTGGAGTTTCAAGTAGGGGATAGAGTACTTTTGAAAGTCTCTCCATGGAAAGGAGTCCCCCGTTTCGGCAAGCAAGGAAAGTTGAATCCGCGCTACATTGGACCATTTGAGATCCTGGAAAGGATCGGATCCGGTTGCTTATAAACTCCGTTTACCCGCCGAACTCAGTGGAGTTCATGATACGTTTCATGTGTCCAACCTCAAAAAGTGTTTATCTGACGAAACGTTGATTTTACCGTTGGAAGAGATTCACATCGACAAACAACTGCACTTCGTAGAAGAGCCTATAGCCGTAACCGATTGGAAAGAACAAAAGTTGCACAGAAGTCGAATCAAGTTAGTAAAGGTTCAATGGAACTCAAGGCGTGGGCCTGAATTCACTTGGGAAAGAGAAGATCAAATGCGCCAGAAATACCCACACCTCTTTCAGAGCATGGCTTCTGCCAGCGACGTCTCCTAAATTTCGGGACGAAATTCTCTTAACAGGGGGAAAATGTGACACCCGCTAATTTCCCAATCCTATAAACTAAGTAATCAACCTAATAATTAGGTGATTGTGAATATTATGCGCGCTATATTAGAATCAGCGCGGGCATGTGTTATGTGCGCCGTGCGCGAGCGCGCTATATTAGAATCAGCGCGGGCATGTGTTATGTGCGCCCTGCGCGAGCGCGCTATGTTAGAGTCAGCGCGGGCACGTTATGTGCGCCCTGCGCGAGCGCGCGATGTAAGAACCAGCGTGGGCATATGTTATATGCGCCATGCGCGAATGTTTTGGCTTTATGTTTTCATGTAACTTAACTTTATGTTGTCTAATGGGTTGACCGTCCCGCATGATGCTAAGGCGGGTGCATCCCAAATCGTTTATGCGCGTGCAGAAGGGGAACTAACCTCCCCGCATGGCGGGAACATTGAGAGTTTGTCTGAAGCTCCAAGATGGAATTGACTTCAACATAACTGATCACTATGTTGAAATACCAAGACCACCTGGAGAATCTACAAATGAAACTCAATGTCCCTGACTGCGAGAAGGTTACGAACCTACCCGCAGCAAAGAAATGTCCTTCACGCAGAAAGCTATGCGCACAAAGTTATACGCGCAGAACACTTAGTCTATTCTCCAGATGTAAGGAGATTATTCCCGCCCAAAAGGAAACAGTAGCGTGTTTCAGAGATTTCCACTTTTTAACTGTACACTGACAAAAGCATCTGAAAAAGCATACTGTAACATGAAAAGTCAACTGTCAGCCACCCTACTCTCACCAACCACAGACCTGCATGTCCTGTCCAAATCAAATCAGAATCCACTCCTCCACTTTTAAATAAATAATAATAATTTCCATACTTTATCATCATTACACCTAGATATGAAAAGATTACAATCCCCTAAAGCAAGGGATTGTGTTCCCTAAATCTTGCCTATAAATATGTAACCCAAATTATCACCCAAACACACTTCAAACTTCTCTCTTAAGAACTGCAACCTTGCACTAATCATCTCCCAAGCATCCGTTGTTTTCATTTCCGATCCTGTTACTAGGTAAGCCGAGATTATAACCTTGAGATCTACTTTCCAACCCTTATATTCTCCTATTTCTTGATCTTAATATATATACTTCTTGTTATTTAATCGTATTCTAGACCTTCAATTCCGAGGCCAACACCAAGAAAACCCGAATCTCGATTAATCCCTTAACAAAAACCACAGGTGAGTCTCACAGCCCCTATTTTCACTATTTTCACTATTTTTAAACTGTTTTCGGGGCGAGAGACACGTACTTAAATTACGATTTATCATGGTATACTTACAAGTTATGCGAACGATTGTGTTTAAATTATGTTTCATGATGAGCAATGCAAACGGTTATCTATGGTTTACGATGTATGTGCGCCAGAATTCGAGTAAGTGATCACTTTACCATTGGAACTCTGAGGATAGGGACTGCTGGTTTGATCAACCCACTCGTAGGGGTCGCACCTCTTTGCATGGACGAGTGCCTAGTATGGTCATGGGGCAGTACTACGGGATTGAGCCCGCTCGTAGGGGTCGCACCTCTTTGCATGGACGAGCGCCTTGTTTTCCGGCACAACGTCCGCTTCGTAACCCGCGGGACGGTATTATTGATTAGCTCGTAGGGGCAACGCCTCTTTGCATAGACGAGCACGGTTTTTCAGAAATGTCCACGCGCAACCCGCGGGACGGTATTACATTATTTTAGCTCGTAGTGGCAGCGCCACTTTGCATGGACGAGCACGTCCTCCAGAAACGTTCGCGCGTAACCCGCGGAACGGTTCTATCAGAAATATGTTGTCAGATCTATGTTTTCATACGGTTTAATAAGCATATGTTTAGACATAAAATCAGAAATGTGTTTCAATATGATTTTTCGCCAAGACTATGATGCAATACGATTTATCAAGTTACTAAAACTTGTGAACTCACTCAGTTTATACTGATTCAAATGTTTTACGTGTCTTTCAGGAGATAACTAGGTAGCGCATGGAGTCACACTTAGAGCACCTCACGCTGAACATCTAAAACTAGCTTTTTGGAAGATTTTAGTTCTATCCCTTCGATGCGCGTGGTTGTTCCCGCCGCGCAAGGGGATATGGCGTGGAAATCTTCAACAGTTTCTATACTTGGATGTTTTTTTTAAACAATGTAATGTATTTGTATTAAACATTTCATGCGCAATGAAAATCTTACTTTGAATGTTTGCAATGGCCCGTGCTTAATTATCAATCCCCACTCGCGCGCAGCCCGGCTGTTTCCGCCGTTCAGGGCCGGGTGTGACACCAATGCCCCAGTTGGTCCTATACATGTGACCCGCTATCAGAAAAAGAATTGCAATAGCTAAATGATGGTGTGCAGTATCGGTTAGCCATAGACCTCCAGTTACGAGGTCTGTTCCTATAGGCCGTGGTCAACGAGAACTTATAATCGGGGACCGACAAACTGGAAAAATAGCTATTGCTATCGATACCATATTAAACCAAAAGCAAATGAACTCAAGGAGCACCTCTGAGAGTGAGACATTGTATTGTGTCTATGTAGCGATTGGACAGAAACCAGACCGGAATAGGGTTATATACATTCTCATTGTGAGAAGGGGTCATTTGAGCGTATCTAAATAGATACTATGTTTACATATGGATCCCTACGTCGTTACATTCCATTTAGGATTAGGATTAGGAATCCAAGTTTTCAGTTTTTAATTGACCTTGGATAAAAATCCTGAAAATTTCTATTTTCCTTGAATGTTTCATTGAAAGGTAAAGGATTGAACAGATTTGTAGTATTGTGGACCACGATTTCTAGCGCTTTTCAAAAAAATTTGCTTGCCTTGAGTGGACTAGGTCAGACAGTACGCTCACTAGATCCAACTATTACACACACGGAACACTAACCCTTTCTCGACATCCATTAGATCAACAAAACCAAACCATTGC
>NW_027506719.1:0-38728 GCF_021521415.1 Bidens hawaiensis
AATACTTCAAACCAAGTGCATATTTTGAAAAAAAAAAAACAATTCTTCTTTGACCCTTAAGAGGATCTGTGAATGAATCTTATTCATTATAAGTTTTGTGAAGTTGTGCATGGACAGGTTGATCAAGATCAAGTTTGCTGGGCTACAGAGACCGAAGTTGCAGATGCTGAAGCGCTTAAAAGAAAACGAGAACGTGAAAGTTAGTGGTCGAACTTAAAAATGAATTGATCATGTCTGAAGAACAGTCGCAAGACAAAGGAAAAAATCTAGTCGGCTCTAGAAAGTCAACAAAAGAAAATTAGATGTCGAGCCTCCCGCATCTGATGTTTTCTAAAATCTAATGTTACCGATCATTCCCAGAAAATAATATTGAAATTCAAGTCTACAATAATGGAAAAATAAAGAATTATTCAAAATCAAATCTCGTTCAAGCTCTTGGATCAAGAGAAGTATTAAATTTCAAGACATAAAGATGAAGAAAAGAACCTGATGACGCTGCCTCGAAATACTCAATCCTAGAGGGAGATTGCAGGGCTAATATTCTATATTATTATTAGGATTGTGTATGTCTTTCAGTTTGCTTTGTTACGTACTTAGTACGTTTATTTTGCACGGTAAAAGCCTATTGGGGAAGCCCACTTGGGCCTAGGGGTGTTCATGGTTCGGTTCGAAACCGCGAATCCGCCCAAACCGGCCATCGGTTTAGTTTCGTGGTTGGTTTTTTTTCTTTACTCTCGGTCGGATTGGTTTGAAAATTTCCAAACCGTAGTGAACGGTTTGGTTTATGGTTTGAACCGAAAACCAACCGCATAAAACCGGACCGTATGATTTATTTATTTATATGTATTTTTAAAATATTTCATAATATATATATATGTGTATATAAATTTATAACTAGACATATAGTATTTTGTATTATATATATATGTGTATATACACATATGCACTACTAAATAAAACAGGCTAAGCCCAAATCAAAAATGAAAGAAACATTAATTGGCTTTTTATTTTGTTTTAAAAAGGTAAAAGTTACTTGTTTGTTAAATTACATAAATCATTGTGAGTGATGTAATATTTACATATCATGAATTATTTTGAACATATTGTATAAAGACTGAACAAGACCAAACAGCGAAACCAAACCGTAATTAACGGTTCGGTTTTGTTTTACGAAAATCAAAAACCGTTACTAACGGTTCAGTTCACGGTTTGATCTAAAAATTGCGAAAACCGAACCGTAAACACCACTACTTGGGCCCATGAAATGAAAAACTAGGAGAATTGGGACCCTATAGAAGGGTCACTTTCACCCACATCTCCTAACAACTCTTCTATAACAACTCATTTTTCATTCTCTCTTCACAAAACTTCATATTTTTCTTTCTTTTGTGTTTGCAAAAATAAGATCCGAGTGTTGTTAGTGATTTCCGCTAACTAACTGTCACACCCTCAAATTCCACTAACGGAGTTTTACCGTCAGAGGGTGTGAACTAACAGGATCAGATTCATTAGTTATAATCAAACCATAAAACAAAGTTTCAAAACCATGAAAACGTTTACGAGTATTTAAATGCGGAAGCGTAAAACCATAGAAACCAATGTTGCGTCACGTAGGACGACTTAAAAACCCAATGATAACAGTTTAAAATAAGTTTGCATAATTAAAAGTGTTTCAAGCAATGCATGATCCTAAACCGCGCGCCCACCTCGGCTACCTGAGAATAACATACTAAAAGTGTCAACACGGGGTTGGTGAGTTCACAAGTTTATATAAAATAAAGCGTTTAGCGTTTGCGTTCAGCATTTTGCGTTCAGCGTTTTGCGTTCAGCGTTTTGCATTCAGCGTTTTGCGTTACCAGATAGTGTTATGTTAATTATATATCTATAGGTAGCTAGCCTATAAAACAAGTATTACTAAGTGTTCGACACCGAAGCTGACTGTTTATCATTTGCCTTGCCACCAGGTCTATCCCGACCATGGTATGTGTTTAGCCAAGATTACACCCACTCGACCTCCAGTCGAGTTTAGCGTTGGGTGGGGTTTGTCAAACCCAGTAGTACTACTCAACAATGACTCGCTATTATCCAATATTAAACGGTT
This sequence comes from Bidens hawaiensis, assembly GCF_021521415.1. NCBI lineage: Eukaryota > Viridiplantae > Streptophyta > Magnoliopsida > Asterales > Asteraceae > Bidens > Bidens hawaiensis. The sequence continues at coordinate 2,102 of NW_027506719.1, forward strand.
CGATGTGAATGAAGGACTTTAGTTATTGCGTTTGCCACTTAGTCTTTACAAGTGATATAATCTATATTAACAAAATCTTAAATGGGTTTTCGGAGTATGTTATCTCCCCCAAGTGAAAAGCGTTTGAAAATAGTTTAAAAGGGGTAGTGAACTCACTGTTTGCGAAGAATTCTCAAAATAAATCACCAAGTGATGCGCGTCACAGAAAACTCTCTCTAGCGTTCTAAAAACAACAAAGAGATTTTCTAAGTATTCAAGCTATTAACGAGTCTCTAGACCCGACACGTAATACCTATGCAAATATTACGTTTCGTGTTTCGTTTGTGAATCGTGTGTGACTTTAACAAGTATATTTGTGATACGTTACATGTGTGAACAATTATTTACGTGTCATGTATTTATAATGTACACCACTAGCAACTATTCCCCGCAGGGGAAATTTGGTCAAAATACCACAATTATTTAGCAAGTATTCCCCGCAGGGGCAATTTGGTCAAAACCTAACAATTAACTAGCAACTGGCACTTTTCATGCATTTTCACAAAGTTCGGCAGTTAACTTTACCGAGACAGAATTTCTACTTGAAAGATTACACTATTCCACCGATCATCGCATCTCAATTAATTCATCAAAAATCATCACAAAAGCATACATGTATTACGTGTCCAGAACATATTTTATTTTATTTTTATTCCACATATGTTTCTCACAATGATCAAAACATTACAGCAAACTCATAACAGTAAAATTCATGCGCAACAGAATGTTATTTGATATTCCCGTTGAATGAAAAATCCAATAAATGCAAGACCACTTGGGTTAGGTTCCTAACTCAACAAGTCAACTTTCAGAAGTGAAACCAACCCAATTGGTCTCGTAGTTCATGAGATATAACATTTACAACACAACCTAACAGCAGGTCTAACAACTCAGCTTTGCACAATGTTTTTGTAAAATCATAAAGGTTAACTTTTACAAGTCCAAAAATTGAAAATTTATATTCTTTAGAAACTAGACTCAACCTAGTTTACTGTAGTATCAATAATCTCAACCAATTTTCACATTTACACCCCGATACAGTCAATTGAACATCAACAACACAATCTGTCCAGAAACTGTTTGCAACAAAACTCAACATATTAGCCATTTATAAACCATAATTCCTTCATATAACATCCTAGACACCATAATCACTATCCATGCACATCAATTATACATTACATCCATGGTTAGGGTTTTATTTGAATTCAAAATCAAGAACACAACGATTAACATGTAATAATACCAATTCTAGTTATCATATCACAATCAATCCATCATCAAATCAAGATAAAACATATGAACACATTACATATGAAAATCGGACCTAGGGTTTGTAATTATACCTTCAAAAACACCAATACAAGCAAGAGGAAGGTAGAAGATGGCTAGAAACGGATGTAGGATGCTTCAATTGTGAAATACAATATCAAAATCAAGAGATATGTGTGTGTGTGTGAGCCGATTGTGAGGAGAGGGGGAGGGGTAGGCTGCCGTCGGTTTTGGGGAGAGGGAGAGGGAGAAGAGGTTAGGGTTTATATTTATTAATAATAATAATATGTTACACTTTAGTCCCTCAACTTCTAGTTTGTACTTTTCTAGCTTAATAACTAGTTCTAGCACATTGAGTTAACGTTTATAACAATGTTATCACATAACACATAAGTCTAACACATAATTATCACATAATTATTGTTTTGACGTTTTCGTTTATTCACCAATTGTTTGCGTCAACTCGTTTGCGTTTCGGTGCAATTCCCGAAAGACTACACATGTAGTAAGTGTCAAGCGTCATTTAAACCCTAGTTTAAATGTAATAAAGTGTGCGTTATAGATTCAATGATCTTTAAGTTTGAATTGACGGAGTTGAGTTAACCTGAAATTGACGATTGTCACATCATTCCCATGTTAAAGAATTTTCGTCCCGAAAATTTGAGTCAAGTCGTGATGAGTGTCTGAAAAAGTAAGAAAAATTTTCAGTTTGTCATACTAACAACACGGTAGGCTTGAAGAAGGCAATAGCGGTTTACTTTTTGAGGTATCGGTTTATTTTTTTCTATATCAGCTCGCATGCAGTGGCGAATTAGTGGTATTTGGAAGTAGAATGACCTATGTGCATGTTTTTGACCATGCTTATATGCAGTGGCGGAGCCAGGAATTTTATCCTATGGGTTCGAGATTTTTCGATGTTTGAATTTTCTACGGTGTCAAAGTTTTCAAGCCCGGACGAGTCGAGTCAGGTCGGATAAATAGAATGCAATATCACTATCATTAGAAAAGAGAATTGTCAACATTAAATACAATATAAATACATTTTAAATTAAAAAAGAGTTATTATGTGTAATAATTATTCATACACGTTTTCATGTTTAAAAAATGTTTCTTAACATTTTCAATCACGACTTTCAACATTGCTTTTTACCCGTATTGGATTTGATTATTTGAAAATCAAAATAAAAGAAAGATGAATGGACGCAATGGTATAACTTAAACATTAAGTTGTGGGGTCGAAAATATATCTTAGACTTAGACTTTTGAATTCAAGAGACCTTACCAAATAGAAGTAATGTTACTCTAACATAATGGACTAACATTAATATAATCAGTGGCTAAACGAAAAGGTTTTAACCGGGTTCACAATTAATTTTATAGATTTCACTTGTATCGTAAAGAAAAGTTCAATTTAAAGAATCTAAAATATTCTTGAACTTATAGTTCACTCACTAGATTAATGACCTGGATAAATTAAATAATCAAAGGGGATGTACAAGAAAGATTAAAACTTAAAAGTATAATGTCGGGCTTGGTAATGGCCCAAAGCCTAAACTAATTTAACCATAAATTCTGGAATGATAGCATATGTCTTTCTTCTTCTTTCTCACATCACCTGCATATATAAAACTCATTCACATCACCTGCAAATTCCTAAACACAGCGAGTACGTTTGTTTTTTCTACTTCTTTTATTTTTCAACTGGGTTCGTTTGTCGAAAAAGCATGGGTTCGCTCGTTAATTCGATATTATAGGTTATATATAAAACCGAAAAAGACCGGGTTCGGACGAACCCGGTGGCCAAGCTGTAGCTCTGCCACTGTCTATCTCTTTGAAGTTTAAGTTTGGGTCATGTTTCAATTACTTAATATGTTGTGTTTTCATATGCACGAACTACTACTTGCAAACATTGACATGGTGGATGCAAATTCCAGATCAGGTGGTGAAGAGGTAGGTCCCAGCAGAGCCCAGTTGGACCCGCAAGACTCACCTTGAACAGGGACGTCTGCGCAATGACCAACTGCTCCAGCAGGACCCACCATGCTCAAATAACCTTACGCGCAGTACGCCAGCTGTACCCGCAGGGAAAGCCTCCCAATGGTGAAGTACCCCGCCTGTTCCCGCAGCTGCGGATACAAGCCATCAGGGAAGGCTACCCGCACTAACAGCAAGGCTACACGCACAAGGCATTAGCTACTTCAGTAGTCACATGAAGGAATGAGCAAGGCGGGAATACTCCCGCCCAAATGAGCCAGTCCGTATGCTTCTGGAAGGTCTTTCGTACTATACCTACTAAGGTATGGGCGGAACAGACAAATTGACCAGAGCAGCCCATGAACCAATCACAGGGTGACAGCTCACCGACAACAATACGAGGAGGAGCACCCTCTAGTACTGTTTGTCACTATTAGCCGCTGCCTACTCACCAACCCTTATGAGGGGACGTGCGCAGCCTACAGTTGGTGGAACAGTGCGTAGCCGGCAGTAAAGGAACAGTATACAGCCGACCTTTATTGTTGGCCGTAGCCTATCCACCAACCAGCATGGCCTGTGCGCAGTCCACTGTTGGTGGAACAGGAATACTATTCAGCCGGCTGTACCTTCTAGGAAACCTACCTTCGGCTATAAATACTCCAACACCTTGGAATGGTAAGGACATCATCTGATATCTCAATCTTATCTAGCAATCTCTTAATATACACTATATTCAGAGCAATCTAGTCTGATTCTCACGCCGGAGGGTGGTCACAAGGAGGAACCCCCCCCCCCCCCCTTCTCAGTGACGAGCTTACGGTGTCTGTTTTGCAGGTCCCCTGAAGAACAACTTTCTGCTAGACCTCATCCTCGTGGGAAACATTACTTAACCCCCAGATTATCTATAATCTGTCCAGGGTTCACTTAGTGTTTCTTCATTGGCGCCATCCGTGCATAAAAAGCTAGAACTAGTCCTTAGTCTTTTCAAAGTTTCTGAAGAAATGGTTAACGTTACTCCGGTCCCAAGACCAGTAAGTGACCAAGAAACCCCGGTGACCACAACCCCAGTAACTGGGAACACCGGCGGTTATACAAATCTTACGAACACTACCCCGGCTACCCAAGCCGGGGCAAGTGCAGTAAACATTCCACTGGGGTTCACTGATGCCCAGTTGGAAAAACGTAGGGTCCCTCGCCAAACACTAGATCAAGTGAAGGCGTGGGCCGAAGCACGTCAAAGAGAGTTCCAAGCTGAATTGGATGAACGCTTGCTTTCAGTTCAACAGGCTGACGAATTCGGCAGTACTCGCCAACACCTCAATATGAACAGTGAGTGCGAGTACTCAGACGACGAGAGGGAAGAATCCGATACCGACGCAAACCCTCGCCATAAGGCGAAAGGGAAGCGTAAGGAAACGGACTTCCAACCAAAAAGGAATTTTAGGGAAGCTTTTAAACCAACAAATGCGGAGAGAAACCCGCGTGACTTCTCCAAAACCTTTAGACCAACTGCTACAAATGCAGGAAAGTCAAAGTTCGCAAGGGACATTGCGGAAGCAATCGCCCCGAGAAGTGCCAAACAAATGTCCAACATTGGCACCTATGATGGTCTATTCGACCCAGACGACCATTTGAACAGGTTCATTGCGGGGGCAACCGTCAGTAACTGGACGGAACCCACGTGGTGTTACATGTTCCAGATGACTCTGGTCGGAGCGGCCAGGGCATGGTTCGATCGCTTGCCGGTCCACCACATTTATGATTGGGCGGACTTCCAGAATAAGTTCAGCCAGCACTTCAGCCAACAGAGGAAATATACTGAAGAACAGTGGACGATCCTCAATTGCGTTAGAGAGGAGGATGAATCTTTACTAGACTTCGTTACCCGTTTCAATTCCAAAAAGCTAAGTCTCGGCAGCATAAGTGAAGATCTTGTTCGCGCCGCTTTCATCCAAGGCGCCGAATACCCAGAGCTTATCCGCACACTGACGGGTAAGGATGGCATGCCATCAACATGGGATGCCATCATGACGGCGGCAAAGCGCTTTTCCGAGACGGAAAAGCAACTGGGAAGAGATCTTCCCTAGAGTACACACCTCTACACGCAGAGGACAAGAGAGAACAATGTCCGGATCGCCCGGCAGAACAAAAAGAGGAAGCTAGGTATCTGGCAGTCAAGGGTAAACTTTGACACCTCATCCAGCTCTCACCCTCTTGTTGGCGGAAGAAATCACACACACCCTTCAAGCCAAAAGCACAGGTGGACGCCACTCACCAAAAGCGTCACGGAGATATTCGCCACTGAAAAGCTACCGTGGCCAAAAGCTCCAATGATCCGGCAGCGACCTAATGCGGATCAGAGTAAATCCTGTGACTTCCACGGGACAAAAGGTCATGGTACGGAAGAGTGTACATCCTTGAAGGATATTATTGAAGCATTCGTCAAGGATGGAAGACTGGCACACCTGGTGGCATCAATCAAGAAGGGAGGAAGAAATGACAACCGGTACCGAGGCAACGGACGAAAGCCCGTTGACATCAGCATCAACATGGTTCATGGTAAGATCAGAGGAAGAAAAAGGCGAACGACAGAACCATGTGCGTGGAAGGAAGCTGAGGTGCGCTTCCCGCGAGTGCCAGGAGGACCCAGCAAAGAAGGCCCTATCGTCATCAAAAGCCAGCTGGGGCACTACATCACTTCTCGCACTCTTGCTGACAACGGCGCCTCGTCAATGGTGATGTACAGGCAGTTCTTTGACAAGCTAGATGACGAAGACAAGGAACGCCTGGAAACGATCTGCGCCTCGATGGAAGGGTTTGATGGCAGCACGAACACCCCCTGGGTATCCTATCTTTCCCTGTCACTCTTACGGACGGGAAACACTCCCGCACAGAAGATGTGGACTTTGTCGTGATGAGGAAGCCACACCACACATACGACATTCTCTTCGGGAGAGACGGGATGGCAAGATTAAACGCCGTGGTATCCTCAGTCCATGGCATGATGGGATAGCCAACAGCTGAGGGTGTAGCGATGATCACCGGCATTCCCCAGGTATGCATCGCATCTGTCTCATCTAAACCCAAACCAAAGATGGCTAAACCAACCATCACCGAACCAGAAAAATGGGCCTTCAATGGCAAGTACCCTGACCAGGCCGTCACCATTGGCCCGACAATTGTTGATCCCACACGCACCCAACTCAAGCGCTTATTACAAAAAAACGCTGACATCTTCGCGTGGACACCAGCTGACATGACTGGTGTACCCCGAAGTAAGGCAGAGCATAAGCTCAAATGCGATCCGGCTGTTACGCCGATCGTACAAAAGCGCAGAGTAATGGGGCCAGAACAAACTAACGCGTGTAGAACCCAAGTCAAGGAACTCCTTGACGCAGGTATCGTACGCGTTAGTAGATATCAAACTTGGGTTGCAAATCCCGTTATGGTACCGAAGAATAATAAACAATGGCGCATGTGCATAGATTTCAAGGACTTGAACAAAGCATGCCCCAAAGATTGTTATCCGTTACCCGAAATTGATCTTAAGGTGGACTCGTTGGCACCGTTCCGCCTTAAATGCTTCCTGGACGCGTATAAGGGGTACCATCAAATCCACATGGCCGTTGATGATCAGGACAAAACCGCATTTCGGACGCCCGATGGCACATTTTGTTACCAAATGATGCCATTCGGACTTAAGAATGCCGGGTTCACATACCAACGCCTGATGGACAACCAGTTTCATGCCCAAATTGGGAGGAACTTGGAAGTCTACATGGATGACTTGGTCATCAAAAGCCCTGACCCAGAAGCGATGTTGAAAGACATCGAAGAAACTTTCAACACGCTCAGGAAGATAAACATGAAGCTCAACCCGAGCAAGTGTGCCTTTGGAATGGAAGAATGGAAGTTCTTGGGAGTCATCGTCACTAAAGATGGCTTTAGAGCGAACCCTGAAAAGGTCGAAGCCATTATCAAAATGGAATCACCTACTACCATCAAACAGGCTCAGACACTGAATGGACGACTAGTGGCACTTAATCGCTTTTTGGCAAACCACGCAGAAAAGTCGTTTCCTTTCGTGTCAACGTTGAGAAACTGCTTAAAGAAAACGCACTTCCGCTGGACACCAGAAGCAGAGGCAGCTTTTCAGGAGATTCGGTCACGCTTGATCGAACTCCCAACGCTCACAGCGCCTAAAGCAGGAGAGGAGTTAATCCTATACCTTTCCGCAACAGATAGAGCAACCGGGGCAGTACTGCTAGTAGAGCGAAAAGGCATCCAGATGCCAATCTATTATGTCAGTCGTATCCTAACAGACGTAGAAACCCGGTACTCTACCCTCGAAAAATTAGTCTTAGCACTTATACATGCTTCACACAGGTTAAGACGATATTTCCAGGGTCACCCAATCACCATTCTCTCCAACTTCAAACTTGCAAACGTCCTAGGCAAACCCGAGTTATCGGGACGCCTAGCCAAATGGGCAATCGAGTTGGGGGAATACGCGATAAAGTATAAGCCAAGACCAGCTATAAAAGGCCAGGTTCTAGCCGACTTTATTGCAGAAGTGCCTGCATCACGGGAAAAAGAGTGCCAGGAAGAGGCTCAACCCTCTCCAGCACAAGACATCAATGACGTCTGGCGACTCTACACTGATGGAGCAGCCAGTAACGAGGGTTCAGGCGCAGGGCTGAAACTAACAAACCCAGCAGGCCAAGAGTACACTTACGCCATTCGACTGGATTTTCCAAGTACGAATAAAGAAGCCGAATATGAGGCATTCTTGGCTGGGCTGAGAATTGCGCGTAAGATGGGGGTGAAAAACTTGGAAGCCCACGTGGATTCCATGTTGGTAGCCAATCAAATCAACGGAACGTACACGGCCGTGAACGACACAATGGCCCTATACCTCGCACAAGCAAAATCCCTTATGCGCGATTTCAATGACTGCAAAGTCATACACGTCAAGCGAAGTGAAAACAAATCTGCGGATGCGTTAAGCAAGCTTGCATCATTAGCCTTCACCCACTTAGGAAAGGATATCCGCTTTGAACTCCTCGAGGCACCTTCGGTCCAGCACAAGGAAATTTGTGTCATCCAAACCAGCTCGGAAACGTGGATGACACCGATAATAAAATACCTTGCGGCAGGTACACTACCAGAATCCAAAACACAGGCAAGAAAACTACGCTGTAAAGCACTGAACTATCAACTCATCGATGACATCCTTTACAGACGTAACTTTCTTGGCCCACTCTTAAGATGCGTGGACAACCAAGATGCTGATTACCTCCTAAGGGAAGTACACGAAGGCATCTGTGGAGTACACGCAGGCCCCCGCGCTGTTGTAGCTAAGCTAAACAACGCGGGATACTTTTGGCCGGGGATGCATATGGATGCACTGGCATACATCAGAAAATGCAGGTCTTGCCAGCTTTACGCACCCAACACGCACCGCCCGAAGAATGAACTTGTTCCAGTCACTTCTTCATGGCCATTTCAGAAGTGGGCCATCGATGTGACAGGCCCATTTCCTACAGCAGCAGGAAATGTTCAGTTCTTAGTGGTAGCCATCGACTACTTCACCAAGTGGATAGAAGCAAAACCCTTAGCCCAAACAACCGCAAAACATATCAAAAAATTTATTTGGGAATTTATTATTTGTCGTTTTGGACTTCCACAGAATTTGGTGAGCGATAACGGCACCAACTTTGCTGACAAGAAGCTACAACAGTGGCTGAAAGAACTTCAAATCACCCACACCTTTACCTCAGTGGCACACCCGCAAGGTAATGGTGAGGTGGAAAGAGCAAATAAGAGCATCGTCGAAGGCATCAAGAAAAGACTCTTGGAACACAGATCCGGCTGGGTGGACGAGCTTCCGCACGTTCTTTGGGCAAACAGAACGCTGAAGAAGGCCAGTACGGGAGAAACCCCGTTCAGCCTCACTTATGGCACTGAAGCCATGGTCCCGGTCGAAATTGGTTTACCCTCACCAAGGGTCTTGATTCAGCCAGAAGACAATGATGCGGAAAGACGGTTGGATCTTATGCTAACCGAGGAACGCAGAGACTTAGCCGCAGTGCGTGAAGAGAACTACAAGCGACAAATGCAAAAGTACTACAACACGCGGGTAAAACTCTGCAACTTCAAAATAGGAGACTACATACTGCGTAACAACGAGGCTTCGAACCAAGAACGCTCAGGAAAGTTGGCCCCGGTCTGGGAAGGGCCATACATCATCAAAGAAGTCTTGGGAAAGGGCGCATACCGGCTCGAAAGGCTCGATGGCACTCCCATCCCAAGAACATGGAATGGAGCTCAATTACGCAAATGTTATATGTAGATCAATTCCAAACTTGTAAAGAAAAGGCCAAGAGCCACTTCTAATGGAAATGATTCTCCTTTCACAATGTGTTGATAGCCTTACCTTTATACTTATGAACTTCCCACACTATTGTGCCGGTATTCACCGCATAAATGGGGGGAGAAGTAAGTCGTTACGTGTGGAAGGCGGCAAAACCCGCATAAACACAACGCTAAAAATGTTAAGTTTTAAGGAAAACCTACACGCAGGTCAGATGTAAGTAAAGTTTAGCCATCCTTGTAAGTGCAAGTGACGGGCTTAACCCGCACAATCACGAACAAGGAAGCAAAACTTCAACCTATCATCTACCACGTTCAAAGGTTAACTTATTCTGAACACTTAGAAAATTTCAAAGGAAAATATGAGGAAAACTTCCACGCAGGTCAGATATAAGTAAAGTTAAGCCATCCTACTAAGTGTAAGTGACGGTCATACCCGCACAATCATGAAAGAGGAAGCGAAACAAACTTATAATTTACCACGTTAAAAAGTTAACATATCTAAGTACTAAAGAAATTGCTAAGTTAAAACATGCGTAAAAAGAACAAGGCAAAGAACAAACACAATCTTTATTTCATCAAAATTCAAATATTACAAAGAGCTATACAAAAGCAAAAATCTACACTAGTGGTGGAAAGGGATCTTCAGAATCAAGCTTCAGGACCACTTCCACTTGGACCCGCTCCATCAGTAGAGCGTGGTGGTTCAAGGAAAGCTCTAAGGATAGCAAGCCCATCATCAGCAGCAGCGACTTCGTTCACCTTCTCCACCACCGGATGCGGGAAGGCGGCATACTGGTTCACTGCTTGGTCATAAGCAGCTTCAGTATCCACATTATACAAAGGGAAGTTGGAAGGCGGGACGCCTTTCTCAACGAACCCTAGACCAAGCAGGAAGCCGGCCCGTTCCCCATCCTCGTGAGAAGCGTTGAGGGCTGCGCTCATAGCATCGTCGTAAGATGTCTCTGAGAAGACCCAATGCACAACCTACAAGAAAATATACAAGTATCAGAACCCTTTCTATTTACAAAGAAAAGCGTAAAGACAAGAAAAGCTTACCTGAGACAACGCTTCTCGAAGAAGCCATTCCTTGGCAACCAGAGCTTCCTGGAGGGCAGCTTGAGCTTCGTTACGGGCGCGGTCGGCTTCACTCTTGTTGAGGTTGGCAAGCAACACCTCTTTAGCCGCAGCCTCTTCGACTCCCTTTAGCTTCCGCTCAGTATGGTCAAGCACCCCCCTCTGGTCCAAGATCTCCTGGAGCTTTTTGGCGTCTTCCATCGCCAAGGCATCATGAGCCTGCTGGAGAGCCTCTAATTTGGCTTTAAGTTCTTCATTCTCCACGCGTAGAGGCTCAGCAACAGCTTCAGCCTTGGTGGCCCTCTCGGTTGCGTTCCTCGCAGTTTCCTTAGCCAGCCGAAGCTGTTCATTAACAGCTTGGGCAGCCTTGGAACGGGCCTCGAGTCGAGCCTGAACTTCAACCTCGAGGGCCTTGAAGGCCTTCTCCTTCTCCGCAGCCACTGCGGCAAGTTTTTGGTTCTCCTCCCGGACAGCCCGCGCCAGAGCTACTTCCTTAAGGCGAGCTGCTTTTAACTTGTCGTTTTCACGACAAAGCAGCTCGACGCGCGGCTGCATCCGGGCCAGGAGAACCCGAAGCTCATTGGTTAGCCTACCCTCCTGGTAGCTAGCCATGGCTTCCCCCAACGCACCACTGGGAGCAGCGTGACGAGCCCATTCCACGCACTCCACAGGGGTGCGAAGGGTTGTTCCTCGGCGAATGTTCCATCGTGGAACATACACTTCATTGGAATCCGACACTGCAAAAAATACAAAGCAGTTAGGAAAAGATGATAAAATATATATATATAAAATGGGCCAGAAGAACCCTACGCACCTGTAGGGTCAATAACAGGCCGATAGCCGCCGAACCCATCACCTGAACCCAAAGGAAATCCATCCAAGAGGTCAGGCAGATGGGAAGGTGGCAAAGACTGGCGAGAAGCCCCATGCGTACCTGATGGACCGGCCGTCGTTGCCGATGGCGGAGGCACGGTAGCAGCCGCCGCGGTCGCCGCCGCGGGATCCGCAGCAATAGTAACCGCCGGCTCGGTGAAAGATGCTGTAAAAATAGCACTCACAGCCGGCGGTGACGTCATCTCAGCTGGAACAGTCGGCTCAAAGGAGTGAGCAACTGGACCAGCGGAAGCAGGCGCAGGCGCCTGGGTCGTCGCCTCAGGTAGGCTGACCAAGCCTACCGTCATTGGCGGGGAGGTACTACTCGGCGCTCCACCCTGGAATGCGTCAACATCCACGCCTGCGTAAAGAAGAAAAGTGTTAAAAGATAAAGCTATGAAGATAAAAGCTAAAGGAAAGCTGTACTTACGGGTTTTCTTGAGCCTAAATATACGGAGAGGCGGGGACGGACCCGATGGAGCCGGCCTCTTTGCGCCGGTCACCGTCGTCTTCTTTGGCTCTCCGAAAGTGACAGTCGCAACCTCCGGAGCTGTGGTCTTATCACCACCGGGATTCCCCGCCACCTCTTCGCTCTCGGTCTCCGAATCAGACCGAGGCGCTGGATCGGCAGTGGAGGCCTTCTCCTTCCCCTTCCCGCCGGCAGCCTTCTTCTTCCGCACCAACGGAGGACCATCTGCGGATTCCTCATCAGAACATACGATTAAAGGAATTCCAGCAGAGGTTTCAACATTGAGGGGTCGAGGGTCGAATAGCGCTTTACCTGGCCGACGGGCGCTAAGGATCTCATGGCCTAGCGGATAGACCTCCACGAACCGATCCGCCGTTTGTTCTAGGATGGGCAACTCGTTCTCGTCTAGAGCGCGAGTACCCATCCGGGCGGGACCGTCAGCCTCCCGCGGATTAAGGAGCGACTGCAGGTCGTTCCCCTCTGAAATAAACAGGAAAAAAGTTAGAAGCAATTCAGAATCAACAATAAGAGACAAAGCATACCGTAAGGAACAGAGTTCGAACCGCATTCGAGGACGATTGGGATCTTTTGCGTATCGGAAGCCTTCCACACCCGGCTCATCCCCAGCATCACCATCCCGGACTCCGCAAACCGGTAAACCGGAGATTGGACCCGAGATATCTTCGCAAACCATTCCGCCTCCTGGTAGTTGGAGGCGTGAAGGCTGGGAAGTGCTTGCCCGTTCTTGAATTTCATGGCAATGGGGATGGCGCGAGCGGATATGAAGAAAAACTCCCTCTTCCACGCGCGAAGACTGCGCTCGGTCGCGCAGATCTTTAAACCCTTAATCCGGGTTGTCAACGTGTACCACCCCTGGATGCACCTCCAAGTGTAGAAGGTCATCAGGCGGTCAACATAGGGCTCAACGCCCAGTATCCGGCACACCCACTCAAAGTGGCGAATCTTGGCGATCGCCATGGGGTGCAACTCGGTCAAATGAACACCGTGCCTCTCAAGGACACGGTAAACAAACTTTGTCAATGGGAACCTAAGATTCCCATAAACAAAGAATGCAGCATAAACCCCGATCTTGCCTCTGGGGGCATCATATACCGTCTGGTGGGGTTCAGGAAACTCAGGCTCGAGAGACTCGAGCATGAACTTCCTGACGACGTACCGATATAGATCGCCAGGCAGAGCACACTGGCACTCACCAGCAGTACTCTTGTCGTCAGCTGTAGAATCGATATCACGAGACATCTTGTAAAAGAAGAAGAAAACGATTTCGGGAGAATGCTTGCCTGAAAAGGATGAGTATTCGCCGGAAATCGCTTAAAAGATGAAGAGAAGAGTGAAAGTGTGGATTACAAAGAACCCTCTCCCCCTTTATATACTAATCGCAATTAATGCGATGCATTTAATACGGAAGAGAGAGAAATCGAAGGTGCAATGAAACTATGACACGTGGCAAGAAGCAAGCTGGCAACAGCTGTTGATAGGACGCATACCACTAATTTAGCGGCCACGCGCCCGAAAAATCGCTCCCACGCGCCTGAAAAAGCGTCTGGAATGACCATGTACTGTCACGTCACCATAACTTCCTGCACGTCCTGACACAGTCAGAAGAAACCGTCGCACGACGTTTCAGATGTTTGGACTGTTCCTATCTTTCCACCAACTCTTCGAATTTCGAAATTCAAAATTCAAAAAGATTCAAAAGTAAGCGGGAAAATACCCCTTACCTTGGCAACCAAGTAACCATAAGACGGGTGCGGGTACAGTGTCAAGGCAAAACCCTTCACATACTTAGCACCCGCAGGGAATTGAAGCCAGGAATACATTGGAAATAAAGTAACCGTAAGACAAGTGCGGGTACAGTGTCAAGGCAAAACCCTTCACATACTTAGCACTCTGCAGGGAATTCAAACCAAGAAGGATCTTCTGGGCCATGCTTGCGGAAACGGGAATAACATCCCCGCATGACGGGAACGTCGAGAACTATATTGTTTGAAACTCCAAGATGGAATTGGTGGTTTTAGCATAATTGATCACTATGTTGAAAACTACCAAGACCCCATGGAGAATCCACACAAGTGGGACTCAACGCTCCTGACGTGCGAGGAGGTTACAAACCTACCCGCTTCATACCCAAAGATCAAGCAGAAAAGTCGGGAATTTCTGCGTGACATCAGGAAAACCGCGGGAAGAATCACCACGGAAACCTAAAAACTAAACCCTTTTTCAAAACCCCTTGCTAAATCCAAAAGTTCACCTCACTTATTAATAATTCATGAGAAGAACATTGGACTGGGGGGACTTGAAGAGGTAGGTCCCAGCAGAGCCCAGTTGGACCCGCAAGACTCACCTTGAACAGGGACGTCTACGCAATGACCAACTGCTCCAGCAGGACCCACCATGCTCAAATAACCTTACGCGCAGTACGCCAGCTGTACCCGCAGGGAAAGCCTCCCAATGGTGAAGTACCCCGCCTGTTCCCGCAGCTGCGGATACAAGCCATCAGGGAAGGCTACCCGCACTAACAGCAAGGCTACACGCACAAGGCATTAGCTACTTCAGTAGTCACATGAAGGAATGAGCAAGGCGGGAATACTCCCGCCCAAATGAGCCAGTCCGTATGCTTCTGGAAGGTCTTTCGTACTATACCTACTAAGGTATGGGCGGAACAGACAAATTGACCAGAGCAGCCCATGAACCAATCACAGGGTGACAGCTCACCGACAACAATACGAGGAGGAGCACCCTCTAGTACTGTTTGTCACTATTAGCCGCTGCCTGCTCACCAACCCTTATGAGGGGACGTGCGCAGCCTACAGTTGGTGGAACAGTGCGTAGCCGGCAGTAAAGGAACAGTATACAGCCGACCTTTACTGTTGGCCGTAGCCTATCCACCAACCAGCATGGCCTGTGCGCAGTCCACTGTTGGTGGAACAGGAATACTATTCAGCCGGCTGTACCTTCTAGGAAACCTACCTTCGGCTATAAATACTCCAACACCTTGGAATGGTAAGGACATCATCTGATATCTCAATCTTATCTAGCAATCTCTTAATATACACTATATTCAGAGCAATCTAGTCTGATTCTCACGCCGGAGGGTGGTCACAAGGAGGAACCCCCCCCCCCCTTCTCAGTGACGAGCTTACGGTGTCTGTTTTGCAGGTCCCCTGAAGAACAACTTTCTGCTAGACCTCATCCTCGTGGGAAACATTACTTAACCCCCATATTATCTATAATCTGTCCAGGGTTCACTTAGTGTTTCTTCAGGTGGTTATGTGGTTTACTCCACGTGCTCCATAACAGGTTATTGTTGTAAGGATGCTTATTATTTTTTTATAGTTACTATTTTAATCATTTCTAATTATTATTATTATTTTGGCAGAATGCATATGTTAGATTATGCACTCAACAATAGGGACGTGAAAGTGTGAAACTTGTGCGATACATATCAGACTTTGGTTACCCACAGATATTATGGACATTTTTTTCGGTTTTACATATAACCTATAATATTGAATTAACGAGCGAACCCATGCTTTTTCGACAAACGAACCCAGTTGAAAAAATGAAGGAAGTAGAAAAAACAAACGTACTCGCTGTGTTTAGGAATTTGCAGGTGATGTGAATGAGTTTTATATATGCAGGTGATGTGAGAAAGAAGAAGAAAGACATGTGCTATCCTTCCAGAATTTATGGTTAAATTAGTTTAGGCTTTGGGCCATTACCAAGCCCAACATTATACTTTTAAGTTTTAATCTTTCTTGTACATCCCCTTTGATTATTTAATTTATCCAGGTCATTAATCTAGTGAGTGAACTATAATTTCAAGAATATTTTAGATTCTTTAAATTGAACTTTTCTTTACGATACAAGTGAAATCTTTAAAATTAATTGTGAACCCGGTTAAAACCTTTTCGTTTAGCCACTGATTATATTAATGTTAGTCCATTATGTTAGAGTAACATTACTTCTATTTGGTAAGGTCTCTTGAATTCAAAAGTCTTAAGTCTAAGATATATTTTCGACCCCACAACTTAATGTTTAAGTTATACCGTTGCGTCCATTCATCTTTCTTTTATTTTGATTTTCAAATAATCAAATCCAATACGGGTAAAAAGCAATGTTGAAAGTCGTGATTGAAAATGTTAAGAAACGTTTTTTAAACATGAAAACGTGTATGAAATAATTATTACACATAATAACTTTTTTTAATTTAAAATGTCTTTATATTGTATTTAATGTTGACAATTCTCTTTTCTAATGATAGTGATATTGCATTCTATTTATCCGACCTGACTCGACTCGTCCGGGTTTGAAAACTTTGACGCCGTAGAAAATTCAAACATTGAAAAATCTCGAACCCATAGGAAAAAATTTCTGGCTCCGCCACTGGAGATAGAGATAAGGGGCTAAATCTTCAATCGAACACGCAAACATTACAGAAAAATTTTGCAAAGAAATAATTAACCCAAAATCAAACTTCTGGTATGACGATGATGAGTGGAAGAGTGAGCCGTCGATTGGAGTAGAAATTGATGCAATTTCCTATTCGTGATGAACAAATAGCACTTAGCTAAAATAAGAAACCGTGTGATTAATTTCACAAAAAGTACAGAAACAAAAAAAAATCAATATATTAGTTGGTTGGATTCGGTTCTTAAACCCAAAGTATGCGCACCTGCTGTTTGCAATTGTGGGGGGACTGAAGCAATTGCAATCAAGCATCGCACAATGAAGAGGTAGGTCCCAGCAGAGCCCAGTTGGACCCACAGGACTCACCTTGAAGAGAGACGTCTGCGCAGAAACCAACTGGATCCGCAGGACCCACCATGCTCAGAGACGTGACGTCCTTACGCGCAGTACGCAAGCTGTTCCCGCAGGAAATGCCTCCCAATGGTGAAGTACTCCGCCTGTTCCCGGAGCTGCGGATACAAGCCATCAGGGAAGGCCACTCGCGCAGCAAGGCTACACGCACAAGGCACTTAGCTCTCAATAATTCAGTAGTCACCTGAAGGAATGAGCAAAGCCGGGAACAATCCCGCACAAAGGCGGGAGGGGGAATACTCCCGCCCAAATGAGCCAGTCCGTACGATACCGGAAGATCTTTTGTACTGTACCTGACGAGGTATGGGCAAAAGATCTGACCAGAGATACGACAGCCCATTGACAACAGTATGGAGAGCAGCATGCTCTTGTACTGTATGTCACTATTAGCCGCTACCTACTCACCAATTCCTGTCATACCACGTGCATAGCCTGCAGTTGGTGGAAAAGGAATAGTACACAGCAGGCCTGGTCACTGTCAGCCGCTGCCTACCCACCAACTACCAGCATGGCACGTGCGTAGGCCACAGTTGGTAGAACAGGAATACTATTCAACCGGCTATACCCTCTTGGAAACCTACCTTCGGCTATAAATACCCCAAATGGTATGATCATCTAATCTCATCTTGTATCTTATATCTTATACCTGATATCTGCTCTAGCAATCTCTTAATATATACTTATATTCAAGAGCAATCTAGTCTGATTCTCACGCCGGAGGGTGGTCACAAGGAGGAACCCCCCCCCCCTTCTCAGTGACGAGCTCACGGTGTCTGTTTTGCAGGTTATCAAAAGAACCATCTTTGCCGGATCTAACCCATCATGGGAAACATCTATTTAACCCCCAGATTATCCGTAATCTGCCCGGGGCCGATTAGTGTTTCTTCATTGGCGCCATCCGTGCATAAAAGCTAGAACTTCATTTCTTCAGTTTTTTCAAACTTCTGGAAAGATGGTTAAAGAAACTCCGGTAACCACAACCCCAGCTACTGAGGGGAATACCGGCGACTACACGGTTTTTACGAACACTACCCCGGTTACCCAAGCCGGGGCAAGTGCAGTAAATTTTACGAACACTACCCCAGTTACCCAAGCTGGGGCAAGTGCAGTAAATAATCGCTCACTGGGATTCACCGATACCCAGTTAGAGAGACAACGAACGAGGCTCCCCCGCCAAACACTCGATGAAGTTAAAGCGTGGGCGGAAGCACGTCAAAAAGAATTCCAAGCTGAGTTGGATGAACGCTTACGTTTACTCCAACAGGCTGATGAATTCGTAGAGTACTTTGACGATGATTCGGAGGAATCCGATAGTGACGCAAACCCTCGTCATAGGGCGAAAGGGAAGCGTAAGGAAACGGACTCCCAACCGAGAAGGCATTTTGGAGAAACCTTCAAACCAAAAAACGCAGGTGGAAAGGCGGGAACGTCCAAATTTGCAAGGGACATTGCGGAAGCAATCGTCCCAAAAAGTGCCAAACAGATGTCCAACATTGGCACTTACGATGGTATATCTGATCCAGACGATCATTTGAACAGGTTCATAGCGGGGGCAACCGTCAGTAGTTGGACGTAACCTACGTGGTGTTACATGTTCCAAATGACGCTTGTTGGGGCAGCTAGAGCGTGGTTCGATCGTCTACCGGTCCACCACATCTACGATTGGGAAGACTTCCAACAGAAGTTTAGCCAACACTTCAGCCAACAAAGAAAGTATACCGAAGAGCAATGGACAATCCTCAAATGCATTCGAGAGGAAGATGAATCTTTGCCAGACTTCATCACTCGCTTCAACTCAAAGAAGCTAAGTCTGGGTAATATTAGCGAAGATCTTGTTCGCGCTGCTTTCATCCAGGGCGCGAACGACCCAGAGCTCATCCGCACCTTAACGGGTAAAGATGGCATGCCATCTACATGGGATGCCATCATGACAGCAGCTAAACGCTTTGCGGAAACGGAGAAGCAACTGGGTAGAGATCTCCCCCAGAGCACAAACCTCTACACCCAGAAAACAAGAGAAGACAACGTCCTTACCGCCTGACTAAACAAAAAGCGGAAGCTAGGTATTTGGCAGTCAAGGGTAAACTTTGACACCTCATCCGGCTTGCAACATCGGTTAGGCGGAAGGGATAACGTACAGTCGAACCAGAACTCTAGATGGACGCCACTCACCAAAAGCGTCACCGAGATATTCGCCACTGAGGAGCTCCCATGGCCAAAGGCTCCAATAATCCGACATCGTCACAATGCTGATCGGAGAAAATACTGTGACTTTCACAGGACAAAAGGCCACAACACTGAAGAATGCACAGACGTAAAGGACATCGTCGAAGCATTTGTCAGAGATGGGACGCTCGCACACCTCGTGGCGTAACGAACGCTGAGCAGGCTGATGCGTGTAGAACCCCAGCTGGGGAAAACACGAATAAAATTGCAGCTTCAATGCCGGAGACTACATACTGCGTAAACAACGAGATCCCGAACCAGGTGCATATCGGCTCGATGGCACTCCCATCCCAACAACATGGAAGGGAGCTCAATTACACAGTTTGCATGTAGATCAATTCCAAATTTGTAAAGGCCCAGAGCCACTTCTAATGGAAATGATTCTCCTTAGAACATCGACGCTGATGATTTTACATTTATACTTATGAACTTTCCACACGGATATGCCGGTCTTCACCGCATAAATTGAAAGAAGTCGTTGCGTAGGGAAGGCGGCAAAACCCGCATAAACCCAAAAAACGGCAAACCTTCACGCAGGTCAGTTAAAGGTAAAGTTCAGTCATCCCACTAAATGAAAGTGCCGGTCTATCCGCACGAATCATGATAGAGGAAACTGAACACTAACCTATTAACAACTGCGCGTCGAACGGTTAATTTATTCAACACTGATATGCCGGTTTTCACCGCATAATTACGTGGAAAGTCGTTGCGTGGGGAAGGCGGCAAAACCCGCATAAACCCAAAAAACGGCAAACCTTCACGCAGGTCAGTTAAAGGTAAAGTTCAGTCATCCCACTAAATGAAAGTGCCGGTCTATCCGCACGAATCATGATAGAGGAAACTGAACACTAACCTATTAACAACCGCGCGTCGAACGGTAAATTAATTCAACACTGATGCCGGTTTTCACCGCATAATTACGTGGAAAGTCGTTGCGTGGGGAAGGCGGCAAAACCCGCATAAACCCAAAAAACGGCAAACCTTCACGCAGGTCAGTCATAGGTAAACTTTGGTCATCCAACTAAATGAAAGTGCCGGTCCTAACCGCACAAATCATGAGAGGAAACCGAACCTATTGACAACCGCGCGTCGAACGGTTAACTTATTCAAAATACTTTAGAAAATTTCTAACAGAAGGATGAGGAAAACCTCCACGCAGGTTAGATGTAGGTAAAGTTTAGCCATCCTACTAAGTGCAAGTGACGGTCCTACCCGCACAATCAAGAAAGAGGAAGCAAAACTTCAACCTATTATCTACCACGTTCAAAGGTTAACTTATTCTAAACACTTAGAAAATTTCTAAAAAGATGAGGAAAACCTCCACGCAGGTCAGATATAGGTAAAGTTTAGCCATCCTACTAAGTGCAAGTGACGGTCCTACCCGCACAATCACGAAGGAGGAAGCAAAACTTCAACCTATTATCTACCATGTCCAAAGGTTAACTTATTCTAAACACTTGGAAAATTGCTAATTTAAACTAAAGTATGCATGAGCAAGTCATATAACGTTTTTATAGCAAGTCATCCAGTGAAAGTAGCGGTCTTACCCGCACAAAGATTTATATTTCATAATATTCATTACAAGGGCCGGGTAACTACCCGCCTACAAGAATATAAATCTATACAAGCTAAACCTATCCTAACAGTGGGAAGGGATCTTCAGGATCAAGCTTCAGGACCACTTCCACTTGGACCAGCACCATCAGTAGAGCGTGGCGGTTCAAGGAAAGCTTTAAGGATAGCTAGCCCATCATCAGCAGCAGCAACTTCGTTCACCTTCTCCACCACCGGATGCGGGAAGGCGGCATACTGATTCACTGCTTGGTCATAAACAGCTTCAGTATCCACATCATACAAAGGGAAGTTGGAAGGCGGGATGCCTTTCTCAACGAACCCTAGACCAAGCAGGAAGCCGGCCTTTTCCCCATCCTCATGAGAAGCGTTGAGGGCTGCGCTCATGGCATCGTCGTATAATGTGTCCGTGAAGACTCGATGCACAACCTACAAAAAAAATATACAAGTATCAAAACCTTTTCTATTTACAAAGAAAAGCGTGAAGACATTATGAAGCTAAGCTTACCTGAGACAACGCTTCTCGAAGAAGCCATCCCTTGGTAACCAGAGCTTCATGGAGGGCAGCTTGAGCTTGGTTACGGGCGCGTTCAGCTTCACTTTTGTTAAGGTTGGCAAGCAACACTTCTTTAGCCGCAGCCTCTTCAACGCCCTTTAGCTTCCTCTCAGTATGATCAAGCACCCCCCTCTGGTCCAAGATCTCTTGGAGCTTCTTGGCGTCTTCCATCGCCAAGGCATCATGAGCCTGTTGGAGCGCCGCTAGTTTGGCTTTAAGTTCCTCATTCTCGAGGCGTAAAGGCTCAGCAACAGCTTCAGCCTTGGTGGCCCTCTCGGTTGCGTTCCGTGCAGTTTCCTTAGCCAGCCGAAGCTGTTCGTTAACAGCTTGGGCAGCCTTGGAACGGGCCTCGAGACGGGCCTGAACTTCAACCTCGAGGGCCTTGAAGGCCTTCTCCTTTTCCGCAGCCACTGCGGTAAGCCTCTTGTTCTCCTCCCGGACAGCCCGCGCCTGAGCTACTTCTTGGATGCGAGCTGCTTTTAACTTGTCGTTTTCACGACAAAGCAGCTCGATGCGCAGCTGCATCCGGGCCAGGAGAATTCGCATCTCATTGGTTAGCCTACCCTCCTGGTAGCTAGCCATTGCTTCCCCCAACG
Organism: Bidens hawaiensis; assembly: GCF_021521415.1. Classification (NCBI taxonomy): domain Eukaryota; kingdom Viridiplantae; phylum Streptophyta; class Magnoliopsida; order Asterales; family Asteraceae; genus Bidens; species Bidens hawaiensis. Next base: position 23,970 of record NW_027506719.1, read on the forward strand.
CACCACTGGGAGCTGCGTGACGAGCCCACTCCACGCACTCCATAGGCGTGCGAAGGGTTGTTCCTCGGCGGATGTTCCAGCGTGGAACATACACTTCATTGGAATCCGACACTGCAAAAAACAAAAAGCAGTTAGGAAAAGATGATATAAAAAAAAGGCCAAAAGAACCCTACGCACCTGTAGGGTCGACAACAGGCCGATAGCCGCCAAACCCATCACCTGAACCCAAGGGAAATCCGTCCAAGAGGTCAGGCAGATGGGAAGGAGGCAGAGGTTGGCGAGAAGCCCCAAGCATACCTGAAGGATCGGCCGTCGTTGCCGATGACGGAGGAGGCATGGTGAAGGCCGCCGCGGTAGTAGAAACCAACGCAGGTGAACTCACCGTAGGTGAACTCACAACCGTGGTTGCCGCTGCGGAGTCCGCAGAAAAAGTAACCGCCGGCTCAGTGAAAGATTCAGTAAATATGGCACTGACAGCCGACGGTGATGTCATCACAGTTGGAACAGTTGGCTCAACTGGGTGAGCAACTGAACCAACTGAAGCAGGCGCAGCCGACTGGGTCGTCGCCTCAGGTAGGCTGACCAAGCCTACCGTCATGAGTCCGGAGGTACTCCTCCCCGCTCCACCCTGGAATGCGGTAGCATCCACGCCTGCACAAGGAAGATAAGTATTAATGATGGAAAGCTATGAAGTCAAAAATAAAGGAAGTTTGTACTTACGGGTTTTCTTGAGCCTAAAAGTGCGGACAGGCGGGGACGAACCCGATGGAGCCGGCCTCTTTACGCCGCTCACCGTCGTCATCCTGGGCTCTCCGGTGACAGTCGTCGCAGCCTCCGGAGCAGTGGTCTTATCACCACCAGGGTTCCCCGCCACCTCCTCGCTCTCGGTCTCTGAATCAGACCGAGGCACCGGATCGGCAGTGGAGGCCACCTTCGCCTTCCCCTTCCCGCCGGCAGCCTTCTTCTTCCGCACCAACGGAGGACCATCTGCGGATTCCTCATCAGAACACAAGATTAGAGGAATTCCAACAGAGGTTTCAGCATTGAGGGGTCGAGGGTTGAATAACGCCTTACCTGGCCGCCTGGCGCTCAGGATCTCGTGGCCTGGCGGGTAGACCTCCACGAACCGATCCGCCGTCTGTTCAAGGATGGGCAACTCGTTCTCATCTAGAGCACGAGTACCCATCCGAGCGGGACTATCAGCCTCCCGCGGATGCAGGAGCGACTGCAAGTCGTTCCCCTCTGAAATAAAAGAAAAACAGTTAGAAGACAAACCTATATAAACAAAGAAGACAAAGCATACCGTAAGGGACAGAGTTCAAACCGTATTCAAGGACGATCGGGATCTTTTGCGCCTCCGCATCCTTCCACACCCGGCTCATCCCGAGCATCACCATCCCGGACTCTGCAAAGCGGTAAACCGGAGATTGGACTCGGGAAATCTTTGAGAACCATTCCGCCTCCTGGTAGTTGGAGGCGTGAAGGCTGGGGAGTGCTTGCCCATTCTTAAACTTCATGGCAAGGGGGATGGCGCGAGCGGAGATATAAAAGAACTCCCGCTTCCATGAACGAAGACTGCGCTCGGTTGCGCAAATCTTCAAACCCTTGATCCGGGTTATCAGAGTATACCACCCCTGGATGCACCTCCAAGAGTAGAAGGTCATCAGGCGGTCGACGAAGGGCTCAACGCCCAGAATCCGGCACACCCACTCAAAGTGGCGAATCTTTAAGATCGCCATCGGGTGTACCTCGGTCAGGTGTACACCGTGTCTCTCCAGAACACGGTACACAAACTTCGTCAAGGGGAACCTAAGATTCCCATAGACAAAGAATGCGGCATATACCCCGATCTTGCCTCTGGGGGCATCATACACCGTCTGATGAGGTTCAGGAAACTCAGGCTCGAAAGACTCGAGCATGAACTTCCTGACGATGTACTGATATAGATCGACAGGCAGAGCACACTGGCACTCGCCAGCAGTACTCTTGTCATCCTTGTCGAACGTGGATGACGGGTTCTCGGCGTACACCCCAGCCTCCTGGGCTGTAGCCTCAAGATCGTGAGTAGAAGACATCTTGCAGGTATGAAAGAAGAGAACGATTTCAAGAGAATGCTCGACTGAAAAGGTGAGTATTCGCCGGAAATCGTTTTGAAGATGAAGAGAAAAGTGAAAGTGTGGATTACAAAGGACCCTCTCCCCCTTTATATACTAATCGCAATCAATGCGATGAATTTAATGCGGAAGAGAGAGAAATCGCAGGTGCAATGAAACTATGACACGTGGCAAAAAGCAAGCTGGCAACAGCTGTTGAAAGGACGCGTGCCATTAATTTCGCGGCCACGCGCCCGAAAAATCGCGCCCACGCGCTTGAAAAAGCGTCTGGAATGACCATGTACTTGATTACAAGGATGATTGGAACGGTTTAGATGCAAATAACCCTATTTGAACCTCGACGGTTTGATTGGAGAGTTCATGGATTTCAGTGACAGTTGATTGCAAGTATGATTGGAACAACTTAGAAACGGAGAGCAATTTGAAGAAATGACCTTAAATCTTTGTGTACTGACCCCTAATCGAATTGTTTGGGATTCAGAAGTGAAAGAAATCATTTTATCTACTAATAGTGGACAAATTGGCGGGTTTCTATATTAATAGCCCTAATAATTAAACGGTCGTCAGGATAGTAATGTAGAAGTGGCCTGAGATGAGTTGGAAGGTCGCTTGCGATAAAGTAATTTAATTTAGCGGCGTCTCCCAAATAAATGCGGCGTCTTTAAAATGGCAAAATTACAATCTTATCCATTTAAAATGTTTTATATGTAATATAATTATAGATAAAATTACATTCATTAAAATTAATATAGCTAAATAAAAACAAAATACATTCATTTAAATTAATAAAACTAAAACTAAATAAAAAAATAATATTAATTGCATTAACTTTAATTAATATAACTAAAACTAAATTAATATTAATTTAAATTAACATAACTAAAACTAAATAAAAAAAATTAATATACTCATTTTATTTAGTATAGTTAACACTAAAATTAAATAAAAACAAAATTAAATACTAATATCAAGGTTGCGAAAGTCGTTAGGCAGACCCTATGCGGCCGACTGGAAAGTTGGGTGTACTTGGAGTACTCGGGGAGTACTCAGAAATGGGAAATATGAAGAAAGTTAATTTTTGGATGTTATATATATGTCAAATATTATAACTCTACTAATATTTATAACAAAATAAGTGAATACCAATATAAATAAGAGAAGTGCATTTTAAATACTAAATTATTCTAAAATTTGCTAATTATTAACTAAAAATGAGAAATTCTTTTTTAATATTATTGAAATATGAATTATGCTTTATTTTTAAGTCAAAATTAGCCCACGTTAACCGACTAGATGTGATTTTGGTTGAGGTTGACCACATTTGATCGATTTTTAGTAACCATGCGGAGTTAAAGAAACTCTCCTCAGTGTCATACCTTGTAGTGAGTACCCGGGGAGTACTCTGCCTTGTAGACATGCTTTTACAACATTAACCAATATACCTAATTCCCCCAAACACCCACCTTCCCCAGACTCCTTCTCCATCATCTCTCCTCTCTCTGTGGATCTTCATAGAACACCATCTTCCCATCTTCACCACGAAATTTGAAGAAGTTTTGAGTCTTTGTTTAAAAAAAATTAACTATTGTGAAATTGTCACATCCCAACCAACGACGGATATGCCGGAGCGCGAACTGTTGGTTAACAGCTCACAAGACACTAACATAACAATATTAGTGACAATATCTAATTATTTTATTAAGTTCAAACATGTACACATCATCTCAAACAATTACAATTAAAACCAAACAAATAACACAAAAAACATCTTGTATTTTTTTTATTAAATATCCTAAAGCCCATTCTATGTGATCTTTGACCTTCACTTCAAACCATAAGATAATCTAAAATATGCATACAAAATAGATATATCTGTCGACACGAGGTTAAGTAAGTAATCACCAGTTTTTGACATTAACTATAATATATGAGAAAAAACTGCAAATCAATATTGTGAGTATCAACAATTAAATAATGAGCAAATAATTGGTGTTGTTTGACCATTGCCTTGAGAATTGGGCTTTGGCTACTAAGATAGAAGAAATACAAATAATGGTGTTGGTTGACCATTGACTTGTGAATCGGGCTTTGGCTACTAAGACGGAGTATGATCATACTAACTGAGATATATTGTGATGGACCTCTCCGAATGCAATAAAATAAATCAACTAAACAAATAGTAAGTAGCATTTAATCGTACAACACAACAAGTCGTGATTTGCTAGATAATTGTGATAGATGAATACAAAATAGGTACACATAAAGGCCCCAAAACGATTTTGAAAAATCAGTAAAATATGGGAGTGATTACTCACCTTAATGATTTGTGAGCTAAACAATAAAATAAGAATAGTAAACGAATCTTGAGCCTTTAACACACTGAATGATCCGACACAAACTGACTTGGAACTTTGAGATATTAAACTAGAATTTTAAACGAGAACATAGCCGCTGGAATCAGATCATACGAATGTGTAAAACTCAAGTTATGAGGTTTTTAATATTTAAGCGAGCTGGTACTGTTCAGAATCCAAACTCCAATTTGGGAGTCGGGGTTTGACTAGTACACTAAAAATTTAAAAACAAACATAAAAGTGTTTTGGCCCGAAAGCTAATTTTGACCCGAAGATAGAGAAATTGAATAGTCAAATGTTTTGACTATTACGCCCTAAAACGGGTCGGGATCAAATTTACCACCAAGGCTCCCTTAATCACTGAAATTGATTGATGGCTTTTGTTAAGTGAATGAAAATATACAAAACAGACAACTTACCTGAACGATGAATGGAATAAGAAATAATCGAGGTCAAAGGGGTCTTGAACACCAAAGTCAAACTAAAGCTTAAAGTTCTTGAAGAAACTTGAAGGAACCGACAACGGAGGAAAGGATTTCGTGGATTATAGAGATGGTGGATGGTATTGAAGTAATCATTTAGGGTTTTATGACATATTTTGATTGTATACAAAACCCTAAATCTTGTCTATTAGTTAATAACTCGATTAGGAAACGAAATAAGCAATTCATTACAAAATCAAGCCAAATAACTTCAAGATTTCGGCCATGATAACAATAAAACGAATTTGGACTTATTAGGAAATTATAAGACTTAACTTGGGACTTAAGTTTCTTTATTTTTGGCAAAAATAGCCTATGTACTTCTATAAATGCTATTTTTAGCCGTTTTAAGTGATTTTAAGGGTTTTTACGAGTTGTTTGACGAGTTTGAAAGTTAAGAGAATTTAAATTAAGTTTAACCAAGCTAAATGCTAATAAATTTAAGATTTTATAAATAAGAAAGATTCGAATTACATTCCCGAGTCGGGTATACAAATACGAATTCAAATATGAAAAATCCGATATGTTACAGAAATGGCTATAAGACTATCATGTATGGACTCCGATTTTCTGCTGAAAGGCTGAGGTGGCAGTTGGGGCTGCCAACAAATACCGCCCCTCTCATATCAGTGTCGCTCAACGGCAAGGAAATCGTGGAATTTTCGCCTACCAAATCACCATCAAAATCTCCCTACATAATTATTCAATCGTTTGTTTTGTTGATTTTTTCCAAAAAATAACTTGAGGATGAAGAAGAAAATAGAGAGTGACAGATGAGCAGGTTATATTGTTGTAAAGAGAAAGACGATGATCAGGACCACTAGTGATTAATTTAAGGTTTTGAATTTGAAGCCTAATTTTAAAGTGTTGGGCCAATCTTATGCTATGTTTACCAGTCCATTTGATTCTCAACGGGACCATGCTCTTTTATTTAAATGCTAAATATTTTACTTAATTAAGTTTTAATTTCAATGCTAACTAAATTAATTTAACATATTAATTAATCTTTAGCTAATATTTTTATATTTGTTATTGAAAAAAGAAACCGCTAAACACGTGTGTTTCAAAATTTTGTAGAATGTAATTTTACTTTTATTTAGTTATTAGTTTTAGTTATACTAAATTAATTTTAGTTATATAAATATTATTATTTTATTTGAAAAGAAAGGAAGTGGTAAACTGGTGACCATTTACATGGTATTGTGAAAGATAGTGGAGTGAAGTGGGTATGATGTGAAGCTGATATGACACTGTAAAGTAAGAAGCAAAATGACACATGCATCCTTTAGTCTAACCAATAAAATAATGTTTGTGGTTTGGAAAATTGTCAAACATATCGGCATGTTCATGGGTAAATTCTCCAACAAAAGCTCACTGCCAGCGGGACCTATATGAGTGGACAGGTGTTCACTTCCAGCACCGCCTTCCACAGATACATCTCTATCTATAAATTGAGGACCGCCTGACTGTCTTCACACACGTTAACCGCATTGGCTTCTTGAACTTGAAAATAATTTTTTTTTTTTAATTTTTAACATAGACTTTAGAAACCCCCAAACTTCATATGAATCCTATATTTCCATATTTCCAAATTAAGTGTGATTAACCTTCTGTATATTGAAAGTCAATTGAAATTGATATAAGGTTATTCATCTCGACATGATAAGCATATATAAAAATTACACGAATTACAAACGAATTGATAGGAATTTGCAGTGGTGTTCGTTCAAGCTTGAGTCACCATCCAATTGAGTTACCGAGGATGATTTATTCCTATTGTTTATGTGTGTGGGTAAGGAATTGATAGACTAAACGGAAGTTGATTACGTTAGGGGTCAATTTATACACTTAAGGGTGTATTGATTCGAGTTAAGCCCAATTTTAATGAGATAGTTTAAGACTAATTAATGTGATGTAATACAAACAAGCATTGAGGACCCGCGCATTACGCGGGTTGTTGTATAGTATATCAGCTAAGCAATTACACGTGTTCAAAAAAAAGATGACCATGTCGAGGCATGATATTAGTTTATCAATATGGTCATCTAAAACCTGCAACTTAAAGGGAACATAATCGGCTGACTGAATAATCATTACTATTACAAAAAAAGCCAATAGCTTCACCAAAATGAGTACCACTATACAGAAATTTAGCCAATGTTTGCTAACTTTACAATTATACGTGCCTAATAAACACATATTATTGTCAAAGTCCACCTTCTTATAGTCAAAGTTGCTAAGATCATTTGCACCATGGAGTACAAAGTGTTCCTTTCTGCAGTGTTGTTTCTCAACTGTCATTTTGTTGATTAGCGATTCATCATCACCTTCACCGTGCCATATAAAGGCCAAAGCCACTAAATTATCTAGCTATTTAAATTCAAACAATCTCCAACCGTATTTACATAAGCTTTAGTTCTGAGTAAGAAGCTTCAACCATGCAAAGTAAATATTTTAGTCAACCCATGTTAACTCAAAATTGATTTTTACTCGTTGGATAAAGTGGTTGATTTCAACCGTTTTAACCCGAAGTTTACACCCTTATAAACGTATTTATGTTTGCTTTTCTTAAATTGGCCCATTAAACTGTAGCAAAACCTTTATCTAAAAACTGACTAACTTATTAACTGTTGACACCAATTTGACCCATAATCATTTCGATTACTGAATGAACTGTTGACACCAATTATGACTATTGATCATGTCAACAGCTTTTAATATTAAAAGAAGTATTTATGTATAATACCTCAGATGAGGTCCATGTATCTTTGTTAAAGGCATCCATAGAAGGCTCCTTGAATCCTTCAATTGCATAATAAAATAATGGTAACACACATCAGTGTAAAAGCAAAATACAGAGCTCGACTTGTTTCATGTTTCAGAACAGTGGTTCCATCAGTTGTTTTCAACCGGCGAAATCATGCATTTCTAGTAGAAAGTAAACGAAGAAAAAAAGTAAAAGCACGTTGCACTACTTACGTAACAAAGAAAAAAGTTCGTAAACGTTAAAGCCTCGAATATCCGACATTTCAAATAATAGACTGTCATCACAGCCTGGACATAAGATTCAAGAGAATACTCATGGCACAAATCTCCGCTATGGCTGCAACATCGGTTGTCTCGCTAAATAACGGACCATCATCATAGCCTATTGTAAGGCCCTAATCCCGGTGCCTTACATTGGATGTTGGATTTACTCATAAACACAGTTATAAATATCATAGTGAATTAAAACTTTCGCGAAATAATTAAAAGTCAACCATATATTACATAACATTCAAATCTTGTCTTAATAAGCATCCAATTGCCTTTAACTAATCAAAACATAATAAAAGAAAATATCATAATATTCCTTTTCTTTAGATTCCAGCCTCTTCAGTTGATTCCGTTTCTCCCTTAAGGCGGCTGCTTTAATCTATTTGCGTGTGTGCATACTAAAAGTCAGCTATAATGAGTGAGTTCTAGTAAATCAAGCAACATACATTACATTCACATACTTATATATACGCATTCAAAGATACATAATACATGCTTAACCTGCTTACCTTTCATTCATACATACTTACATACATTCATATTTTACTACTTTCATACTTTCATTCATTCTTTCTTAAACCTACTAATACATATATAATTATCTCTACGTTTTAAAGAGCATTTCGACCTACTTCCTCGAATATTATTAGGGTCTGGTTCCCTTTTGCCTCGAATATTATTAGGGTCTGGTTCCCTTCTGCCTTGGATATTATTAGGGTCCGGTTCCCTTGTGCCTCGAATATTATTAGGGTTAGGTTTCTTTTTGCCTATGATATTATTAGGGTCCGGTTCCCTTCTGTTCATACCATACAACCATACATACTTTTTCATACAACCATACATCCATACATACTTTTAGTTATATATTTTCATATGCATCTACGTACATACCCTTAACTCTTTCTATAACATTCAAGTATCATTTATAAACATTCATATAGCATACACTTACCACTTAAGCTAAGTGTATTAAATAAACACATAGGAGTATGCACACAGCCCTGGAAAACACAACACCGAAAGAGGCTAGAAACTCACCTGGATCCTGTTTCTCTTGGAGTTAACGATCACACCTCTTTTCAGCTAGGCACGGCTAACTATGTAACAAATTACAAGCATCACTTAACTACTCCTAATCAGATCATATTTCTAGGTTGGTGATAGCCCTAAAGAACAGGGGACCGTGGGCAACGCCCTTGGTAGGGGTCCTAGGGGCGGCAACCCCTAGCAGAGTCCAAGGGCCAGACCCCTGGCTGGGATTAAGCTTGGAAAAATTTAATTTTCGTTAATAAGTCTTTATTAAAAATTCATTAGAAAAATCGACTCTTTAATCGAATCGAATCGAGTTCCAAACAAATCGAATTGAATCCCAAACGAATTGAATCGAGTCCCAAACGAATCGAATTCCAAAATGAATCGAGTCGAATCCCAAACTAATCGAATCGAGTTTTGTTCCAATAGAATCGAATTCTCATGAATGCGATTCAAAACTGATTTTCGTGCCTTTCTGTTTTTATCGTTTTCTTTCCTCCCCTTATGCCCATTTTACTGATAAAACGAGTCTTGGTTCTTAACAACCTTACCCACTTGTTGCATACACAGTGCCGAACGCCACCCGCTCATCCTGAATCGTCCCAACAACTCGTTTATAATCAAGTTTACGTTTTTCCTACACTTTAGGGTCGATTCATCTTTCAACCAAAGCGTATGGTAAACCGATGGTCAAATACATTTTATCTAAAACATACCCTTTTTTTGGTTCTGTTCTTGCTTCAGATCTAATTCAACACGGTGAATCTGGATGTGTTTCGTGCTTCTTATTTGTTTAGGAGAAGATCTAACACAAACCCACCTTGGTTCGGATTGGATCTGGATCCAGATGGAAGAATAGTGTTTGTGTGTGTTTTTGAGAGTATATGGAGGCAAGGATGATGGAAATGAGGGTTTTAGGGAGGTTTAAGGATGTTTAAATACCCCTAAGCCCTTGGACCTTATGGCCCATCACAATCTCTTAATCCATCTTTTATTTTCCTAAGCCCATACTCCAATTATTATTATTATTATTATAACCTAATTAAATAATAACACACCATTAAATAAACAAAATTCTTTTATTTGTTATTATCAAAAATAGGATGTTACACCTATGCTTAACAAAGCAAAACTAGATTCAACAAAATTTGCTTTCACTAAAATGCCCGAGCACCACATAAAACTAAAATTGTAATGATACATAGAAAGAGAGACCCAACTATGAGAGCTTCTTCATCAGATTTTGAAATATGAATGATAATGTGCATAAAAATTCTTATATCCAATATTGCAGCCAGTTGACCCATACCAACATCTTTCAGTGCTCACTCAATACATCAATAACATAATCATTCTTCTTCAACAAATGAATTTTGAAAAAAAAATCAATGAACACCAAAAACCTCAAAACATATACAAGTGAAAATCACATGCACGGATCAGTGTCAGACGATCATCATAGCAGAAAGAAAAAAATAAACCAAGATAGCTTCAGAGGCTCAGACGAAGCCAAATTCGATCATCATAGCTGGAAACAAAGTGTAGAAACACTATTAAAAAGCCAAAATAGCTATACTTCGGTTAGCAAACGCATAAACGCCACTTAATGGATGAAGCAAATGGATTCCATCGCAACCTTAAACACCATTCAAGCCATGACATCGAAAAATCGCCACTATAATGAAAAATAATCTCATCAATTCAGCCCATAAGTAGATAAACAAGAGGCTCACCACCGGACCACCATCGCTGCTACCTAGGGTTTCCAAAAAGAACCTGGAAGCAGCTATCATCATTTCATCCCATAATAAGATAAAGTCAAGAGACTCACCACTGGAAAACACCGCCAAACCACCACCACTACCTAGGTTTCCAAACATAACCTGCCAGCAGTAGGTTAGCCGGTGAACACCCAATCCACCATATCATATCTGCAACAACAAATTCGATCACAACCTTGAACACGATTCAAGCCATAAACACCCAAAAATCTCCACTGCAATAAGAATAATATCATCATGATCAGCCTCTAATAAAAAAAACTCCAAGGCATTTCAAGACAAACAAAAATTGCATTTATCACACAATAAACCAAAAAAACAAAGAATCCAACCATACGTAAGCAAAACAGAAAAATTAATACACAATTTGTAAACCTTAAATGCTCACCAGAGCAAACTATCATAAAGGAAGAGGCCATAGTAGGTCAGCCGCCTCCCCCGCCCCTTTGACCGAATCACCACACCACCGCACAACCCACAAACTACGGCCATAAATGGTTCCGACACAGATGCAAACAGTGGCCGAGTTACAGGCTTGGCCACCGGGTTCGTCCGAACCCGATCTTTTTCGGTTTTATATATAACCTATAATATCGAATTAACGAGCGAACCCATGATTTTTCGACAAACGAACCCAGTTGAAAAAATAAAGAAGTAGAAAAAACAAACGTACTCGCTGGTTTAGGAATTTGCAGGTGATGTGAATGAGTTTTATATTATGCAGGTGATGTGAGAAAGAAGAAGAAGACACGTGCTATCCTTCCAGAATTTTATGGTTAAATTAGTTTAGGCTTTGGGCCATTACCGAAGCCCAACATTATACTTTTAAGTTTTAATCTTTCTTGTACATCCCCTTTGATTATTTAATTTATCCAGGTCATTAATCTAGTGAGTGAACTATAAGTTCAAGAATATTTTAGATCTTTAAATTGAACTTTTCTTTACGATACAAGTGAAATCTATAAAATTAATTGTGAACCCGGTTAAAACCTTTTCGTTTAGCCACTGATTATATTAATGTTAGTCCATTATGTTAGAGTAACATTACTTTCTATTTGGTAAGGTCTCTTGAATTCAAAAGTCTAAGTCTAAGATATATTTTCGACCCCACAACTTAATGTTTAAGTTATACCGTTGCGTCCATTCATCTTTCTTTTATTTTGATTTTCAAATAATCAAATCCAATACGGGTAAAAAGCAATGTTGAAAGTCGTGATTGAAAATGTTAAGAAACGTTTTTTTTAAAAATGAAAACGTGTGTATGAAATAATTATTACACATAATAACTTTATTTAATTTAAAATGTCTTTATATTGTATTTAATGTTGACAATTCTCTTTTCTAATGATAGTGATATTGCTTTCTATTTATCTGACCTGACTCGACTCGTCTGGGCTTGAAAACTTTGACGTCGTTAGAAAAATTCAAACATCGAAAAATCTCGAACCCATAGGAAAAAATTCCTGGCTCCGCCACTGGATGCAAACATCCACCATGCCACCTCCACCGGGCCCCCGCTGTCACCACACCCACCCCTTCCGACTGTCTCCCCACCAAAAGGCCATCGGACCACCACCGCCACTCCAAATGGAACCCGGCAGCATAGATGGGGTCTGAAACACGAAGGTGGTGATGACATTAGACCACCTCCGCCACCTAGGGTTTCCAAATGGAACCCGACACGGTAGTTGGGATGTAGAACACGACGGTGGTGATGACCATGGTGGTTACAGAGGTTGAAGACGATCGTGGCCAAAAACGATCTGTTGATAAAGAATAGAGCACAAGGATGTATATGAAACAGTGGGATGCAAGTAACAGAGAAAGTCCCTCATGACTCAGCTTATGAGAATAATCAATCACTCGTGACTCAGCTTCTGATCCAGGTGTCATCACATGAAATTTATACAACTAAATCAGCCAAGAGTATAACAGTTAAAGCCAAGGGTACAACAGTTACTGCGTATCAAAAGTTGTTTTTTAATTAATCTCTATAATATATATCAAAGAAAACCCAAAAATCCTATGTGTCGCGATGTGGTCACTCCTTCTTTTTATGAATCCACAGATTTTTTTGATTTTTTAATTGAGGCCTCTCATTGATTTAACCCAAATTCATGGGTATGGATCTCACCAAACCCAGATAGCTCTTAAACGGGTTTATAACATCTTATTAAATTAAAAACTAATCTTATCAAATATTTGATATGGAAATACTATAAAATAGGAATATACTAAAAATTAATATCCTATTTTATTTTAAAAAAAGATATTATTTATAATTATAAACAATTTTATAATAAAGAAAATAAACGGGTAATGGGTATCACCAAACCCAGATAGCTTTTAAACCGGATTATAACATATCATTTATTTGAAACCATTTCATCTCAAACCTCAAGTATATTAATTATAACTTTCTTACAATAAATAAAATTAAAATCCAAATATAAATATAAATATATAAATATTAAAAACGAATAATGTAAAACAGTCCCCGTAATACGGGGGATAAAATCTAGTACATATATATATATATATAGAGCAGAGAGAGAGAGGGGGGGGAGAGGATTAAGAGAGAACTCTTTTCTTAAGTAAGATTTCTTAAGAGAGAACTAGAGAATTAATAAAGAAATATTTTTAATTTAATTAAAAAATATTTTTTAAATTTTCGTTTTGGACATTATTCTTATATTTTGTTACCATTCACTCGAAAAAAATAAAAAATAAGATATATAAAATAATAAAAAAACTTGTTGTAGTGCACATATGCAATACATCGACTTTTTTTATTGCATATGTGCTACTAGTGTGTATTTTGATATGTGCAATAGTGTTGAATAGCATATATGTAATTTTTTATATTGTCCTTAGTGCAATAGTGTTTTATTGTATCCAAAAATACAAAAAAATCAATAGTGCGTATGTGCATTAATGTTGTATTACGTATATGCGATAGTATGTTTGAGTACAATTATTAGTGTTGTATTTACATATATTCAATAGTGTGTATTGTATAATGCAATTATGTTGTAATTATATGCAATAAAACACTATTGTATATATGTAATACACATTAGTGCACATATGTATTACATCAACGGTTTTTTTTAGGAACAATATCATCTTATTAGAAGAAGGAAAGAAAAAAAAATTGTAAAATAGTTTTTAAAAAAAAGTTAAAATTAATTTTTATTGTTCTGTAATTCTCTTTTTAAGAGAAGTTCTCTCTGGATCTCACCCCTATATATATATATTATTGTTTGAACTAGCTGAGATCGGTTTAGGCTTGAATTTGATGGACATCAGACCGATTTGTAATTTATTATGGGGCTGATTTAATTGATAAAAAAAAGAAAGAAAAAGAAGAAATAATGATGGGGTTGGGTTAGCGTACGAACCAGGGAAGGAGAAAGAAGAAACAAAAATCACAATTGAGCCCCTGATATTCAAATGAGTATTGAATTTAACTCTACTAACTAGCAACAGTGTTGTTTTAAAAACCGGTTTTTACTCACACTGGATTTGAGCTAAAAAATTGTATAAACCGGTTGAATTGTGTTGCACCCGGAAGGTTCAACCGGGATATGTATTTTGATATAATTGCAACTTCAACTCAAAAAATAACCCAAAAACATATAATTCCATCATAATATATAATCCAAAAGTTAATCTATAATTAAAAAATAATACCAACAGTACTTGTTTTTTAAAAAATAATCCAAAAGTATCTAGTTCAATGTTAATCGCTAGGTTTAAAAGTTATTTTTTAAAAATATAGGCCACAAAATATCAAAAATCGCTTGGGCTTCTAAACCGGTTATAACCGATATTTTTAGAAAAAACCGCCGGTTTGATGTTTAGCAAACCGTTCAAAAATACCGGGCTCAAAATAACGGCCTAATATGCGAAAGCCGGTTCTAACCGGTTCAACCGGCTGGTATGAACCTGGTATTTAAA
>NW_027506720.1:0-36231 GCF_021521415.1 Bidens hawaiensis
CATCTGTTTGCTGGGTCGGCTTTCTTTGCTGCTTCCCAAGAGCTTCGCTATGATAACGTAAAGGTACGTGATGCTCTTGCGGAGGCCAAGCAAGAGGCTAAAGTATCTGCTTGGCATCTTTCTGATGCTCGAGAGAGAGCTGAGAAGCTCCAAGCAGAGCTCAGTGAGAACAGGGCAAGTGCCAACACCGCGTTCGTTAAGCGCGGGCACGAGCTACAGGCTGCGCAGGAGAAGCTGCAGGCGGCCGAGGCGGACGCTGCCAAGTACGCGCGCCAAGTGCGCGACTTGGAGCTGGACGCGGAGGCGCGTGACCAAGCTCTTGTCCAGTCTATAACTGACAAATCATCGCTGGAGAGTGAGGTTGCGCGCCTGAAGAGGGAGCTGGCGGGCCGCGCAGGCCGAAAAAGACGAAGCCTTGGCGACGGCAGCGTCTAGCCATGAAGCACTCGACCTTGCGCGAGCGGAAAAAGAAGAAACCTTGGCTGGCAGCAGCGTCCGACAAAGAGGGAGCTGAAACAGACTAAGGAAACTGTTGAGTTATTAAACTCTCAGATTCCTGCCCTCGAGACGTCTGTTGCTGGCCTCGCGCAGGATCGCCAATGGCTAATCTCACAGGGCATGACTCGTTGCGCTTACGCGATGAAATACTCAGACGAGTTTCAGGCCCTTATGATGGATTGCAACGCTGCCGCGCGCTTGGTTGGTCGAGCTGAAGGGTTTACGGATGGCTATGAATATGGCATGTTGAAGAAGAACCCATCCGAGTACCCTTATCAGAGCGACGCTGCCTGCGCGGACATGGCCGCGATGGGGGAGAAGTATTTGAATACTCCCATTCCCATCCTTGCACATGTATTTTAACCTTAATGAGATAACATTGACTTATTTTCCAAGTCCTTTTATACTCATATTTTTCCTTATGATTTGCAGATATCCGCGCTTGCTGACCAGCCCGATCTCGGCGCACTTAAGAAATTACTTGACGAGTGCGAGGGGGCTGGCGGCGGCGATGATGGCGCGGGGAATGCTGGAGTTGCTAGCGGCTCTGGCGTGGCCAAAGGATCCGCTCCTGACACTATTGTGATAGAAGAATCCATTCAAGACGAAGAACTTGACTATGGTCAGTTTGGAGATGACGAGGAGCGGGCTGCGCCAGATGCTGAGGGCGATGATGATGACTATGAAGAGGCTGACGTCGACGTGGAGACTTGAGAAGCCCTTCATGTTTTTTATTTTTATTTGTAGTTTGTATCTTATCATCTTGTAAACTTGTAAATTTCAATGCCTTGGAATGAAATTTTGTTTTTCCCTTCTTCGCATCTTGCGCATTCCCCATTCATCTCTTTATATTGCATGTTTGCTTGTTTAATATAAGATATGCTTGCACGTTGAAATAAGAACAAGGTTGTAAGGAAATTATAATACTTAATCCTTGTCATATTGTAAGTGATTTTGCCATATCTTGATTATGTTGACACGCGCCTTGGCGTTTTCATTATTCCTCTTTTGCGCGACGTTATCGCGCATGGAATTATGAGTTTTTTTTAGCCTTTACGGTGTCAATATGTGTTACTCAGATATCCATTACAGTTTCATGCGCGACCTCGACCTGAGACCTTAACAACTATGTTTTGGCATTTGTTTTGCCTTAGTTGTGTTTAGGTATTTTATGGTCAGGCTGCGCAGTATGTAGGATGGATGTTGTGAGTGATTTGAGCTAAGGCTCACATTATTGGGCTAAGGCCCTGACGTTTTAGAGTTAAGACTCGTTAACGCGTTTGAGCTTGAAGCTCGCGCATGTATGTTTTACTTCGTTTTATTTCATTTTGATGTCAATACAATGTTGTCATATTGCTCAAAATTAATAAAGGGAAGTGTGAAACATGTATGCAAAAGGTAATAGAATTGGGCTAAGGCCCTGACGTTTTAGAGTTAAGACTCGTTAACGCGTTTGAGCTTGATGCTCGCGCATGTATGTTTTACTTCGTTTTTATTTAGTTTTGATGTCAATACAATGTTGTCATATTGCTCAAAATTAATAAAGGGAAGTGTGAAACATGTATGCAAAAGGTAATAGAATCCACATTAAGAGAAGATAGCGCGTATCATTATTCATAATGGCTTAAAAAGCCTTGATTACAAACTTGACATTTTTACATGAAACATTTTCTAAGCTGTGCCGCGTTCCATGCGCGCGGGATCTTCTTTCCATTCAAATCTTTTAAAGCGTATGCGCCTTTTCCCAATTCTTCCGAGACTTGATAAGGTCCCTCCCAATTGGGGGACATTTTTCCGGGGGTATCGCGCGGCTAGCTTCATTGTTTCGAAGGACAAAATCATTTTTCTTGAAGTGGCATTCTTTCACACGCTGGTTGTAATATTTTTCCAGTTTTTTCTTGTATTTGGCTTCACTGATGATAGCCGCCTCTCTGCGCCCCTCAAGTAAGTTGAGATCCAACCTTCTTTCGCGCTCGTTATCAATCTTGCTCATCATGAGCACTCTATGGGATGGGCATCCAATTTCTGCTGGAATCATTGCCTCCGTTCCATAGGTTAGGCTGAACGGGGATTCGCCATTGCTGGTTTTGCTTAATGTCCTGTGTGCCCACAGGACATTAGGTAGCTCTTCGACCCAAGAATGGGATTCTCCCTCCAACCTTTTCTTCAGCCCATTTAACAAGCTTTGATTCGCGCGCTCCACTTGGCCATTCCCCTCAGGGTGGTATACCGAAGTGAAGATTTGTTGATGCGCAATTCCTTGAGCCAGTTTGATATCTTCCTGTCAGTGAATTGTTTGCCATTATCGCTCACAATTTCCATGGGCAAGCCAAAACGGCATATGATGTGGCTCCAGATAAACTGCTTCATCGCCTCGGCTGTGATTTTTGCTAGTGGCTTGGCTTCGACCCATTTCGTGAAATAGTCTACCGCCACTACCAAAAATTTTACTCGTCCTTGCGCTTGCGGTAGGGGACCCACAATATCGATTGCCCATTTGTGGAAAGGCCATGCAGAGGTCACCGGAATCAAGTTGTTCTTTGGCCGCATGGTGTTTGGCGCATAGCTCTGACATGCTTTGCATTTTTGGATCTCTTTTAAAGCGTCCAAATACATGCCTGGCCAATAGTAACCTGCGTTCATTGCCTTGGCAACCACCATGCGCGGGCCAGCATGTATTCCACAGATTCCTTCGTGTATCTCTCTGATCACATAGCTTGCTTCCTCAGCATCTAGGCATTTCATGAGCGGTCCAAGATAAGAGCGTCGATATAATGTACCATCAAGCAGTTCATAGTTTTGCGACTTGTGTCTTATCTTCCTCGCCTGTGCGCGATCGTCTGGTACTTTTCCCTCCTTCAAGAATTCCATTATTGGAGTTATCCATGACGAAGGGGTTGTATGAGTTACAAGGACAGACTTCGCTCCCACCGACGGGTTGCTCATTACTTCCACCCTGACATCTTTGCCAAAGTGATCGAAGCTGGTTGATGCCATCTTGCTCAGCGCGTCAGCAGACTTGTTTTCGCTGCGCGGGATATGAATGATTCTGAAGCAGTAAAATTGCTCGATGAGCTTTTTCGCCTGCTCTAGATATACAGAGGCATGGTGTTCTCCTTGGCATCATAAAGGCCATTGACCTGTGCTGCTACCAAGTATGAATCAACATGGGCCTCTAGCTTTTTCACTCCGAATTTGTGCGCGATGCGGAGGCCAGCCAGCAAGGCTTCATACTCAGCTTCATTGTTGGTGCTCTTGAAGTCCAACCTGATGGCGTAAGTATATTCATGATTCTCTGGATCCACCAGCTTGAGGCCTGCGCCAGACCCTTCGTTGTTTGAAGCTCCGTCAGTGAACAAACTCCAAACATTTTCTTCATCATTGGCTCGCGGAGGGTCTACCTCGCGCTGAGCCTCTTCAATTTTTCCTTCGGGGACTTCTGCAATGAAATCAGCCAAGACTTGTCCCTTGATTGCTGGACGGGGCTTATAGGCGATCGTGTGCTCACCTAATTCCAGCGCCCACTTTGTCAGCCTTCCCGAGAGCGCGGGGCGCCGCAAGACTTGCTGGATGTTGTAACCAGTCAGAACTTCAATGGGATGACCATTGAAATATCTATGAAGCTTGCGCGACGCGTGTGTTAGTGACAAAACTAACTTTTCCATGATGGAGTAGCGCGTCTCAGGATCTGTCAGCACCCGACTCACATAGTATATTGGCGTTTGGATTCCCTTGCGATCCACCAATAATACTGCGCCGATGGCGCGCTCTCCTGCTGATAGGTACAATGTCAAAGTTTCACCAGGAAGTGGAGCTGTGAGCACGGGCAAATTTATCAAACATTCTTTTATCTCACTGAAAGCTTGCTCGGCCTCAGGAGTCCATTTGAACTGGCTTTTCTTTAAGCAGTTTCTCAATGTATTGACAAATGGGGTAGATTTGCTTGCATGGTTCGCTAGGAACCTGTTGATTGAAACCAATCTACCATTCAGCTTCTGGACTTCTTTCATGGTGGTTGGCGAGGGCATGTCAAGGATGGCCTCCACCTTCTCAGGGTTCACCTTGAAACCATCCTTGGTGACCATTACACCTAGAAATTTTCCCTCTTGTACGCCGAAAGTGCATTTGCTCGGATTGAGCTTCATGTTAACTTCCTTTAGGCGCCCAAGGGTTTCTTCGATGTCTTTGAGCATTTGTTTTTCCTCCCTGCTTTTGATCACCAAATCATCCACATAGACTTCTAGGTTTCTTCCAATCTGCTCGCTGAAAACAGCATCCGTAAGTCTTTGGTAGGTGGCTCCCGCATTCTTCAAACCAAAGGGCATTTTTGTGTAACAAAAAACACCCTTGTCGGTTCTGAAGGCGGTCTTGTCCTCGTCTTGTGGTGCCATTTGAATCTGGTGATAGACCTTGTAGGCATCCAGGAAACATTTGAGCTTGAATGGCGCCACGGAGTCCACCTTTGCGTCGATGTTTGGTAGGGGGTAACAATCTTTTGGGCACGCTTTGTTGAGGTCCTTGAAGTCAATGCACATCCTCCATGACCCGTTAATTTTCTTTACCATCACAGGATTGGCTACCCATGTCTGGTATCGTATCGGGCGGATGATGTTTGCGCGCAATAGATCCTCAACCTGCTCATTCATGGCCCTCGCCTTCTCATCCCCCATGACTCTCTTCTTTTGAGCAATTGGCTCTACAGACTTGAACGTGTTGAGAGAATGTTGCGCCAGGTCTAGCGGAACTCCAGTCATATCAGAGTGTTTCCAACTCGAAGACCGACATATATGCTGTGAGCAGTCTTTTCATTCTCAACCTCGTGTCGTCTGATATCGCAGCGCCAATTGTGATTGTCTGCTCCGGGAATTTTGGGTTGAGAATCCATTCCTCTGGCGCGTTGTCTGCCATTGGAAGTTTCATCCTCCCTTCCCGCGGAGTACTTGTCACTGCACACAAATGATCTCGGTATACAAAAGTTACACCTGTTGGTGTTGGGAACCCCAATGCGCCGTGCGCTGGCGACGGTATGGCGTTGAATTGGGCAATCGTTTCCCTACCCAAGATCATATTGTGGCATGAAGTGGTGGGCAAGACCAAGAAGTTGACAACTTCAGCTCGCTTGTGTTTCTCATCCCCCATGGTTAGTTCAAATTGTATTTGACCTAGGGGATGAATGATTTCATTTGAAACACCAGAGATCGGTGCATTCACAATCTCAAGCCTTGCTTGGTCTGCCGGATCCAGTTTCCTGAAACATTGCTCATACATGATGTCTGATTCGCTGCCAGTGTCCACCAGGACTTTTGACACTTCATAATGAGCAATGTGTGTAGTGATGACAAGAGGACTGCTGATGGAAGGGCCTCCCCTGATTCTTGGGAAGATGACTTGTTGCTCGCGCCAATCTCCTTGTATTTGCGCGCTTCTCTTTCTTGATATTTGCCCTTGCCTTCCTCCCTCGGCTACACAGATTCTTTTGTACTTTTTGCTGGCTGAGGCTCCTGATTGTTCATTTTCTGGTCTTGAGTTTTTTACCAGGTGAGCCAGCTTGCCTGATTTCACATCTTTTTCAATTGCATCATTCAAGTGGTGGCATGCATCAGTGTTGTGCCCTGTGGACTTGTGAAACTCACAGTACTTGCCACTGTCTGATGGTCCCTTGTAGTGTAGTGGCTTGGGGCTTTTGAATTGGACATTCTCAGTGCTTAACACCTGTGAAGGCGTTTTAGTGAGGGGAGTCCATATTCTTGGCAGAGGTCTGTTAGGATCTCTGCCGCCTTCCCTCTTGTCACCCTCCCCGCGATTACGAACGTCTTTTTGGGGCTGGGGTGAGCTTGGTTGCGCCTGTTTTTCTGCGGAAGAAAAACTGGTTGATTGCAACCTGGACCATACAGAGTTCTGTTTGCCCCTTTTTTCGTTGCTGCGCGGTGACTCAGCTTGATGCGCTCTTTCTCTTGCCCTATCTTGGGCAATTTGTTTTTCATTTCTCGCGAAGACTCGCGATGCTTCCATTAGTTTGGCCCAAGTGGTTGGCATGCCATCTCTGCTTACGAGAGCTCGGCGGAGTTGATCACTGCGCGCGCCTTGAATAAAGGCCACGCGCAAGAGTTGCTCAGTGATACCTCCGATTGCCAGAGACTCCTGATTGAAACGAGTTATATAGTCTTCAATCGTTTCATCATTCCTGCGCACGCAGTGCATGATGTCATCAGGGTCGCGCGTGTGTCTGCGCTGCTGTACGAAGTGGGCTTGGAACTTTTCCAATAGTTCATCGAACCCATCGATTTGCCCAGTCGGCAAGCTCTCGAACCAGACACGCGCCGCGCCCGTGAGGCAGCGGGCAAACATGTGACACCATGTTGGCATCGTCCAGCTTTCTAGGTTTCCTGTGTTGTAAAACCCTTGTAAGAAATCGTCTGGATCTGTTGTGCCGTCATATTTGCCCAAACCACTTGGCATCTTGGTTTTGTGCTGAATGGGGGCCTTCGCGATGCGCTCGGTGAACTTTGAATGTTTCACCAAGATGGCTGGCCTGTATGGTGTGGTTACGTCCACTTGCCCTCTTACTGGTGGGCTGTATGGCGCGTGCAGATCCAGATCGGCTCTGGCTCCAGGCGCCATGTTCACGTGCGCGCGGAGCTGTGAGCCTCCTGCATGAGTATCTCGCGTCTTCCTCATGCTGTGCACTTCTTCATCACTAAACTCAGTGTGTGCAGTGTGAACGGAATGACCATCTTCCGGCGCGCGCGCCCTTTTTGTTCCCTGAACGTTTTGTTTGTCAAACGCTAGCCTTTGTGTTAAGTCGGCTGTCTTTTTGTGTTTGACCATCTCATTGTACTTGTCCATTAGACGTCGTTGCTCGTTTATGAGCCATTCTTTGGGATCATTGGTTTCATCTTCTGGACCCATTGGTCCCTTTTGTTTCGCGCCGGCAAGATTTTGTAACGTGAGATCGTCTGGAGGAGTTTCAGTCTGGCCATGAGGAGTTGTGATGAAGGGACGGTTACTGGTGGCGCGCGTAGAATCACGCGGCACCCTCAGAAACTGTTGTCCCTCATTAACATCCTCACGTTCAATATCCTCCAGAACTTGATCAACGTTACGAACGCCAGAAACCATGGTGAAAATTTGTTTTTTGTTTAAAGATCTGATGAGATCTTGTTGCCGTTGTAACCCACGGATGGCGCCAATGAAGAAACGTGGATCGACTCACTGGTAGACGATCTACTTTCCTCGGGTGTGATTATGCTATTTCACCGATGGTTTCTCTTGGATCTGATGGATCTGGGTTCTTCCACCTACAAAATGAACAGCACCGTAAACTTACCCCTCAGAAAGGGACAGAGGGGTCCTCTTTGGGGTAACCCTCCGGTGTGAGAATAAGTATTTGTGAGAGAAGATAATAATATGTGAGAGTAAGGAATTTGGAGTGTATTGCTTAATAGCTGAATACTCTGTGATTGTATGTTATCAGGTGATATTGGATGTGACTGTATGTTATTTGATGTCCTCTCCTTGTGGAGTTGATGTGATATTTATAGTGCTAGGGTTTCCTATGATTGGGCTCAGACCTAATTAGGGCCTTGCTGGCCTCCTCCAATTGCTTTGCGCCACGTGTCCTTTGGGACACCTGGTGCTTTTTCATTGGTTATAATCACGTGGTAGCACATGGGTTTTGCTGAGTTGTCCACCTTTCATTGGCAGCTGTCAACATCAGCATATTCTTATTCCTTAAAAAGATACCTTCTGGAAGGTTGTCTGACGTGCACAATCAAGGTTGCCCTAATCCTGATTTGGATAAGGACGAGATTGATTATGTGCATGTGTGATACGCGCCTATCCTGAGGATGCGCGAGGTCTTCTCTTTATTCTCACGCGCAGATGTTTCATGCGCAGATGTGATATGCACGAGCATGTGATATGCGCCACGCGCGGATGCGCCACGCGCATATGTGATATGCGTGAGCATATGTGATGCGTGAGCATCTGTGGTGCCTGAGCATATGATGCCTGAGCATGTGATGCATGAGCATATGTGATGCCTGAGCATCTGTGGTGCCTGAGCATCTGTGGTGCCTGAGCATATGATGCCTGAGCATGTGATGCATGAGCATATGTGATATGCATGAGCATATGTGATATGCGCCATGCGCGTAGGTTTTGGCTTTGTGCCTTCATAATGTCTTGATTTCAAGCCTCTTGTCCATATCTTGTGGGTTGACCCGCCTCGCTCGGTGTTGAGGCGGGTACATACCTCTTCAGTTAACATTCTGCAAAAACTTAAAGTCGACAATGGACAAACTTCCATCGCTGACTGACGATCATACTCGAGCCACAACACCGTCGTCTACTCCACCAATGTTACATGATCATCGGAACAATATGTTGTGTCAAGAAAGGTAACATATTAAAATTTTAAACCCAGTTTGTTTATAGAAGTTAATTATGACTTATATTTTCATATAGTATAATATTAATATTAACATTGTTACTATGATTATGAATTCAGGTTATTATTGCCTATCAAGAAACGTTGTTTTGCTACTGCTTTCGAACACAAGTATGATCATCAACAAGTTAAAAAGTTTATTCAAGAAAGGTTTGTGTATGTAATTTATGTATAATAATATATTAATATTATTCCCAGTTTTTTTTAAATGTACTTAAGTTTTCATCACATACTAACACGTTGCATGTTATGAACTCAGGTTCTTGCCTATTAAAGAAACGTTGTTTTGTTACATTCGAAGATGATCAACAAGTTAAAAAGTTAACCGAAAACGCGATAATCAAGAAACCCGAAAGTGTGTTGATGGAGAAGAAAAAGAAGAGGAAAATGCCCAAGAAGATGGTGTGTGGACCGGTGGTGAACAACGACTCAACCGACCAGTTGAAGCGGTTCATCACGGGAGAGATGTTCGGTCTAGACATGAAGTTGGTGATCCAGAAACCATTGTACGAGAGCGACTTGAATACGACCCAGAACAGGTTGAACATGCCGGTTAAGCAGCTTGTGACGCGCCCACACGATTTCTTGACTGTTGACAAGATGCGGGTTATTGAGAATGGTGGTAAAGATGGTATGGAGGTTAAGGTGGTGGGACCGACGATGAGGATGTACGAGAAACCGCTTAGGTTGAAGATGTGGCATATGAAGAATACCGAAAGCTATGTGTTGAAGACGAACTGGAACGAGTTTGTGGGTCGTAATAAGATGGTTTTGAAGACGTATACGGTGATTCAAGTTTGGTCGTTTCGTAAAGACCGAGAGCTATGCTTTGCTATTGTGCCGGTAGAGAGACTCGAAGCTGCGAAAAGTGTTGTTTGATGGCTTAACGAGTTCGTGTATTCATATTGATGTTCTTTAGTTTCTTGTCTTAGATATTGTTATAATGAGTTGATGATATTAGATTTGATTGATTAATGTGAGTATATATGGATTATTAATATTTCTGATTTAGACTATAGTTTATGCAGTATGGTTTAATTATTTCTGTATAATAGGTGGATTGTTACTCGCAGCAGCCCGAATGGGCCAACCCAAAAATACAATCCGGCTTGCTGTTTATACAAATATTCGGTATGATACCGCAAACTAATAATTTCGACTCATAATAACCTTTTACATCATTACAAATAAACTGTTTACATCATCTAACAAAGCAAACCTCATGTACAAAATTAATGTTCATTCAGCTGCACAAAGTCAAAAAACCAATTATCAACATACACAAAAAAAATAAACAAAAAAAATAATAATAAAAAAAATCAAAAGCAAATGTTACATGTGGTAAAAGAACCTATAAAATCAAACTACATTATCATCAAAACCGTCTGGTTTCAAGTTGATAAAGAACGCTGCCAACACTGAGAGCGTTAACACGAAGATCGCTCTAAACAAAAGCATCTTTTTACTTCTGGATTCCGGTTCTTGCAGTTCTTCATCATCCAAACTGGGGTCCGAATCAGTTATGGAGGACTCGGGTTCAGGGTCATGTATAGAAGCATCGTTCACAACTTGTATTTCTTCATCCTGCATTTATACAATAACCAAATGTTAAACTCAACAAAAACCATAACCGCCAAATCTATGAACGAGTAGTCAAGTACCCACCTTTATAAATTCTGTTGACTTCTCGGTTAATGTAGCGACTTGACCCGAAAATGTTGCGTTTTTCTGTTGAATACCTTCTTTTAGACGCGTATTTGTGCATATTCCATTGATGAACTTTTGCAGCGTTTCCATTAAAATCCGTTTCTCTTCGGTTTGAGTATGTAACTGCATATTATATTATTATTTACTGTTTAAATAGCTGATCAATAATACAGAATATCTTATAGGTTTTTGTTTTTATAAAGTGTACCTGTTTTGTTATACGTTCACGTTCTATGGCAAGTTGCATGACCGTATCCATAATAAGTTTTGTCTTAGCACTAATATCTTTTGTGCTATTCATTTTCTCAAGATTAGCATTAGCCAAAGCGGTTTCAAGTGATTCAACTTCAGCTCTTAAAAAGTCAACCTCTTTGGTCAACTCCGAGTTAGTATCGGTCAACAACAAACACTGTTCTTCAGCGTTCTCAACCTTCGTTTCAGCTATCGAAACCTTTTGTTTCAACTCATCTATTAAAGTCTCCATATCCCAAATTGCGGAATACAACATGTTTTGTTGTTCTTGACCGGCTTCAGATGACGCCTTCGCATGCTGAGCTAGAATCTCTAAATCTCGTGATTGTTTATCAAGTAAACTCATCTTTTTAGAACTTGTTTCATGGCTTCTTTTAAGAAACACTAATTCTTCGTTTAACTCGGTGTTTGACTCGGTCAACTCAACTACTTTCGCCTCGGCTGTTTCGGCCCGATTTTCTGCTGCATAAACATCGTCTTTTAACGATTCTATAGCATTTTCCATTTCGTTAACGCGATCTTGAAATAAATAGTTTGACTCATTCGCTTTCTTTAAGTTTGACTCCGACTCGTTGACTTTTTCTTCCAAAGATTTGGCTTTTTCACGCAAAACCGACACTTCAAGATTATCCGCAACAAGCTGTGTGATTCTGCTGTTAAGTTTCTCTATCGACGCGTCTTTCGAACTCAATAACTTGATGCAGTTATCAAGTTTTACTCTGAAGTCATTTTCTCTTTGATTAAAACCGTTGAGATTGAATTGAATAAGTTGATGTTGACTTATGAGGTCTCGTGACACGCCCATTAGAACAACTGCAGTATTTTCGGCTTCCAGAAACCGACCCCACACAACCTCGGCTGCTTCTTCCATGATGAATGCTACTTGTTCGGTTAACCTTAACTTTAACCTTAAATCTTCTTCATCTTGTTTTGATTCGGTTAGTTTTTTCTCGAGATCGAGCTCTCGAGATAAAGATTTTTCCAGCATTCTAAGAACATGGACTTTGTTGACTGTTTGTAGCCTTGGCTTTACTTCCATGTTTGAATCTTGATATAAAAAAATAATTAAAAAATGATATCTAGCATTTATGCACACAATAAGTAATATTCTGTTCTGGGCAATTAATTTTTTACAAAAAGTCTCAAACTTTATTTTGAAAGATTTCATTTAGGATAAACTTTAAGTCAACCATTCATGTCAGAAAAGTCAACATCCCTAACCTCATCATTTTGACGCTAGGGGTGTGCATGAAACTGAAAAAACTGATCTGTGACCAAAATAACCGAACCCAAAGAAAAACTGGCGGTTTGGGTTTATGTTTTTGTGAAAACCAAAACCGAAAAAACCAAACCAAAGCTAATTGATGGATTTTAATTTTTAATTTTTAATTTTCAACTTTAAGTAATTTATAAGAATTTAATAAATATCGTTACCTTAATATTTTATCCCAAAATCATTATTTTAGACCAATTTTTCTGGCCCAAAATTTTCAATCCCATATGATAAAACCGAGAAAACCAAAACCGAATCGAACCAAAAATGAAAAAAAAAAAACTGAAACCAAACGGTTTTCAAAAACTCAAAAACCGAATTTTCAGTATTTATTCTTTAGAAGTCAAACTGGGAATGAAAGATAAATGACATTAACAGTTGACTTACATTCATTATGGTCAAAAGCTAATGATGTCATTTGAAGTTTAGCCAACTTTATTTTCATCTCAAGAACATGTTCTTGCGATTTCTTCAAAGAATCTTCAGAATCATGCAGCTTCCCTTCAACAACCGAAAACAATTCTCCAAGATGCTTACAAGAACACAATCTTTGACGGGCGTCAACGAGGTCAACTCGAGTCAACTCCATTGACCCGTCAAGCTCTTTGACCTCAGAATCCAAGAAACTAAATAACATATCGATTTTCAACGACTTCTCAACAAACTCATCCGATACGTCATCAGCCGTCATTGCTTCAAAGTCATTTTCCCATGACAAAACATAAAATAATAGGTTTTCTAAATTTAGTAACTTTTCGGATGCGTATGCCAACTCGAGGTCAACTTTGGTCAAAATCTCCATGGAGAGTCCTATTTCTCCTATATCCTTGGAATCGGAAGCTGTACCCTCGTGAAACCGTACTAGCTCCGGATTTATTACATTATTGTTATATGTTGAAACAGAATCCATTTTATATGGTTTCGGTAACAACCCTGTAAAACAAATATGAACTAAACAAAATGATCATACAATATAAAGAGCTAAAATTTGACTTTTAAGGTCAAATCAAATTATCCAAGATCAGCATACTTTCAGCTAGGGATGCACATGAAACCGAAAAAGCGAGTCAAATCAAAAACCGGCCCGTTTGGTTTTGTGTTTTGTAAAAACCGAACTTGTGGTTCCGTTTTGGTACATCTATTTTTTAAGTAATTTATAAAAATTTAAAAAATATATAACTTAACTATTTTAGCCAACATGTCTAATAATCAATTAGTTATTAATTAACAAAATGATTTAGGCCCAAATTCATTATTTTGGAAAAAAAAAATCGGCTCAAAAATTTTGAGCTTAAATGGCAAAACCGAAACACCTGGAAACCAAAACCGAAGGTTTTCAAAAATGCAAAAACCAAAGTTTTGAATTTCAGTTCGGTTTTAGCCCAAAACCGACCCAAACCGAACTGTGCACACCCCTACTTTCAACTGTAAAATGTATATAAAATCATAAATATCAAAAAAAAAAAAAAAAAGAAGAAGACGAGACTTATAAATTGTTATCATCTTCATACTTCAAAGCTCATACTAACATATAATCTCCAAATTCATAATAATCACCAAAAAAAAAAAATTACTTGTTCAATTCACCAAATAAAGTAACAAATTCAAAAAATTGTGATTAAATAATAAATTTTTAAAATCAAATTGTGCATAATTTGGACACCTGTAACATCTTTAAAATCAAGTTTCTTATTTTTGCCCTAATTTTCAATTTTTCTAAATAAATTTCAAATACCCAACTCAAATCAAGCTATTAAATCAGCATAATCACACACAATTGAACCAAAATCAACCAAATCAAATCAAACAGAGTGACAAATAACACAGCAATTGAGCAGAAACCCACCTGGGTAATCCGAATTGCAGTCGGGTCGGGTTGAATTGCGAATGATTAGCTTCTGATTATTATGAAATTGCGAGTCCCAATCAAATCAACATGGGTTTGGTGTATCCCACGCTCTAATTTAGCAAAATGGATCTCCGGCGTATGATAGTGTAGGCTGGTAGCCTTTTGCTAACGTGCGCTTTGGGACTTGTGAATGGTTTGATGACATATAAAATAAAAATTGTCAACTTGTGAGATGAGGAGCGTAGTAGGTGTGAAGTAGGGTCGTGTTTGATGTGGGGCCCACTTGTGTTTATTTTAGCGAATTATGTTACGACACGTCATCGGTGTATCATTAGCTATTTTAAGGCATGGCTAGGGCCTAAACATTCCCCTTTGCTTGTTGTACCCTTATGTGGGGCTATGAGATTATTTTACAGGCGTATTTAAGAGATGCGTTTAGATGATGAAGTAATTGGTGGTTAGATGGCAGTGCATTTAAGCTATTGTGAGGTTGTGCTATGGTCATTAGTAAATGCGAGTTAGAGCATTACGTCAGTGTCAAATAGGTATTTGAGTTTTATTTAAATAAAAGAATAGATAAATAAATATTGGCATGTGTTGCATGTGGTGAGTTTGAAGTGAACCTTATTCAACAAAAGAGGGTGGGGCGTTAAGGGGATGATGTCGGAGGGCTAAAAGATGTTTGGTGACAGTATGGTAAATAGGTTGTTGTGGTTTGGCGGGGTGTTAATGGGTGAGGTGGCTTTGACGATACCACAACAAACCGTCTGAGAGAGAATAGATAGAGGAGAAAGAAAATGAAAAATAAAAGTTGGTCATATGGGACAGATATATGAGAGAGAATTTGCATTTGTACCCCTTCTGGCCATGCATTGTAGATGGTTTTAACACTTTTATATGAATTTTATAGGAAGGTATATAAGACCATCTATAGTGGTGCGCTTCCCACTATCAAAGCGCCGGAAACACCAACCCGTGGCGCTTTGGACGTTTTTGGAGGGGGTGCGCTTCCCACCAAGCGTCGGAAGAGGGGGAATAGGTGGAAGGTGATTGATTGGCTCGCTTATTTGGTTTTTTTTTATAAAAAAAGTAATAATGAGGTAATGATTTGAAAGAATTTCATCTACTACACTTCTTTTAGTTAAAAAAAATGTAGGTTGTAGTGGTGTGACGTCAATAACACAAAACGATCTTGTAATGGCTCCATCCAATATACATGATCTAAGTGGTGTACACACGTATACAAGTAGTGTGCAAGCATAGACAAGTAGCACTATTACGTGTAGAAATCATAGAATAACTAATTTGCCAATATGGTATGTTAATGTAAAATAATGTGTAAAAAATAGTGTGAATGTCGAGATTTTAAAAAAAATTATGCTTATTTTTTAAACGGTAAATAAATTATATACTAGAGATGATTATTATATATCTAAAAATTATATTATAATAATTAATAAGAAAGATTATTTTATGTTGGAAAGTAGAACATAGAAGAATGGCATCCACCTTACTTTAAGCTTTAAAGTAATGTTCAATGACATACATTATGGTTATTTACCTTTTGGCCCTACTCGAGACAAATTTTAGTGCAAAGTGCAATTATATTCGAAGAACTGCCTTTTTTGTAGTTTCTTATTGTAAGCGTTAGGTACCATTATATTATTATTTTTTTTAATTTGGCAAAAAGAAGTTATAATAAAAGTGATATGTAATATTTTTCTTATCAGAGTTTCAATTAATGGTGTATACATACGGTATAGAACAACGTTTGTTTTTATTATTTTTTCAAAAAAATGTGATATGGAAAACGAATGTTTTTAATAGCGGTGTTTATCGAATCGGTTTAGTGTTATTGGGGTCGGGTTTTTTGAATCGGGTTGATCAAGTTCGGGTTAATGAAGATAATGTAAGACAATGGTAAAATACCGGGTTCTCTATTTCTTGATGATGCATTACAATATATGGAGAACGAATGCAAGCACTAGAGACCTAAGGTGGACCCGTTGGCTCACACTAATAATACTTAATAATAATATAATCCAATACTCCCTAAAGCCGGAGCGGAAAGAAACCAGAAGCTCAAACTGGGAAAACAGAGAAAAGAAACTACATAAAACAATAATTAAGAAAAGCGTGCTTCGATCGCCTCGGAAATCCAAACTTTTGCCAACGAAACCGTACTTTGCTTGATTATACTATCCATGGGCTTCATTGATAGATCCATAATTTTGCAATAAGTGTGCAATATGCGTGGGGTAGCGGCTAAAAAAAACTAACTAGCAGCGCAGCGGTGAACCGTAGTCCTACAGGCGGCGCGAAAGAGGACCGAAGTCCAATGAGTGGCGAACTGAAGTTGACGGCAATGATAGGGACCGTATTCCAATGAGCGGGGGACCGAAGTCCATGGCAATGAATAAAAACAAAAGAAAGCAGCTGTAGTGTCGGCGCAAGGTACAACTTCACGGAGTAGGATCAAACAAGTTAACCCTAGCCATTGGTAACACTTGTACCCTCCACAAGTCCGGTAAATAAAAAAAATACTTAGTCGAAACAAAATAAGAACTAGACCGGATAGAGTACAAATTCACAAAAGTCAAAACACTTTTGTCTTCTCTTGTTACCATATTCTGATACTATGTAAAATACCGGGTTCTCTGTTTCTTGATAATGCATTACAATATATAGAAGCGGAATGCAAACCATAGAGACCTAAGGTGGGCCCGTGGGCTCACACTAATAATACTTAATAATAATATAATCCAATAGATAAATCGCTTTAGGATAAAAGCGCAAATTTGTAACATGACTTGGTAACTAAATTCCGAATTTGAATTGTTTTCTAACCCTGCTAAAGAACCGAAAAATGAATTCGATTCGACTTGAATGTGTATTCATTTCATGACCTACATGAAGCAAGCCTATTGGATCATACAAACGGGATAAAACGGTTAAAATAAATATAATTTTAACAGAGTTAATAGGTTTTTCTTTTAAATTTATTAGAACTCGATATGTCGACTTCTACATATATATACAAGGTTATCTATAAGATATGGCTATATCTTATTTAATAAATAAATGATTTGGACGTGTTACTTATATATATATATATATATATATATATGACGTATGCTGTCGCGGTCTACTCAAAAACGATTATTTAAAGACTTAAATACCTATAATAAGTACGGGTAAGTAAGGTCGTCTTCACAGGAACTCAAGGAAAGTGTTATTTTAATATTACTAAATTAATTATAAAACTAAGACGGACAGACGATGTCAAGCGGTTTTTATAAAAAGATTAATTAAAACTAAACAATTACTTAAAAACTTTGTAAACAATATTAATAAAAAGTATTCATTCTAGGTTTAGGTAATGTGCTAATTAACTTAATCCCAGATTTACTTGTCTTTATTGCGAAGTAATTATTAGACCTAGTAGTTTGATTGTGATGACAAACGATACCCTAACCGAATTGTTGACACAATTGAACTCGATCTACACAATTACCAATTTATGTTTTATGATAACTAATTAAGTAACATTGACCGATGATTATTAGTTCAATGACACAAGAGCCTAACCCTAAATGTTGATGAACAAACCAAACAAGTGATGTACTAATCAAAAATCGCAAACACAAATTGTTTAAACAACCAAGCAATAATTGAACAAGATAAAAGCAATAAAGTCAAATCAAGTTCATAACATGAAGCATAATAAATCTGGTCTTAAGAAGATTTACACAAAACCCTAGCCTAAAATGAACAAAAGATTTAGCCGAACATCGACATATCGATTAAATGAGTTATCTTTGATGACATGCAAACCCAAGATGAACCGGAAGCTTCGGAATGGTGGAAAGTCGCCCTAAGCAGCCTCTTTTGCCTCTGTAAGTCGTTATTAGCCGAATGGGGAGGTTAAGGGGTTTATATAAGGCAAACCTAAATTTTTGGCCGACATAAGCATCTTCGCGTATCACGAAGATGATAGGGAAGCTTATTCGCGTATCGCGAAGGACAAAATAGTCGCGGCCGGATTCCTGCAACTTCGCGTATCGCGAAGTTGCCCTTCTTTGCATCTTCGCGTATCGCGAAGATGTAAAACCTCATATTTTTCTATTTTTCTTTTCTTGACTGCCTTGTGATGCGTGCACTTCCAATCTCTCACTTCCCGATCTTCATTCCAAGCCTGAAAATATCCTCGTTAAGCTCCATAGCTTCCAATGTCCTGAAAACACATAACAACGCTTGAAGTATCAATGTTCATTCATTTATTTACCTAAATATAACTAATTAATATATAATAATAACTAACTTTTACCCAACCATCAATATATATTTATATATAAACGAAAACCCTAAAATCCTATGTGTCGCGATGTGGTCGCTCCCCCATTTTATGGAAGCCACCAGATTTCTTGATTTTTAAATGAAGGTCTCTCATTGATTTAACCCAAATTCATGGGTATGGGTCTTACCAAAATCAGATAGCTCTTAAACGGGTTATAACATCTCATTAAATTAAAAATTAATCTTACAAATTATTTGATATGAAAATCCTATAAAATAGGGATATACTAAAATTTAATATTTAATTTAAAAAGAAAAAGATATTATTGATAATTAATAAACAATTTTATGGTAAAAAAACAAGTCCTATTAAAACCAAGAAATATAGGCATGCCTGCTATCCACACCAGAATAAATAGAGTTTTTCGAAAAAACCTGCTAGTGGAGGAAGACCTCCTAGGGATAAGAGACATAGGGCTAAAGAGAGAGCCAAAAAGGATCTTTTATGTTTGGTGAGACTTTTATCCATGAATTCGTTTAAAAGCTATCTGGATTTCGTGACCCATGACTCGCTTATGTTTTTTACCATAAAATTGTTTATTAATTATAAATAATATCTTTTTCTTTTTAAATTAAATATTAAATTTTAGTATATCCCTATTTTATAGGATTTTCATATCAAATAATTTGTAAGATTAATTTTTAATTTAATGAGATGTTATAACCCGTTTAAGAGCTATTTGGTTTTGGTAAGACCCATACCCATGCATTTTGGTAAATCAATGAGAGACCTTCATTTAAAAATCAAGAAATCTGGTGGCTTCCATAAAATGGGGGAGCGACCACATCGCGACACATAGGATTTTAGGGTTTTCGTTTATATATATATATATATATATTCCATAAAATGGGGGAGCAACCACATCACGACACATAGGATTTTAGGGTTTTCGTTTATATTATATATATATATATATATATATCTAAACGAAAACCCTAAAATCCTATGTGTCGCGATGTGGTCGCTTCCCATTTTTATGGAAGCCACCAGATTTCTTAATTTTTATAAAGAGGTCTCTCATTGATTTAACCCAAATTCATGGGTATGGGTATTACCAAAACCAAATAGCTCTTAAACGGGTTATAACATCTCATTAAATTAAAAATTAATCTTACCAATTATTTGATATAAAAATCATATAAAATAGGGATATACTAAAATTTAATATCCAATTTAAAAAGAAAAAGATATTATTTATAATTAATAAATAATTTTATAGTAAAAAACATAAGCGGGTCATAGGTCACCAAATCCAGATAGCTTTTAAACGAATTCACGGGTAAAGGTCTCACCAAACCCAGATAGCTCTTAAACAGGTTGTAACATCTCATTATATTAAAAAATCATCTCATCAAATATTTGATATGAAAATCCTATAAAATAGGAATATACTAAAAATTAACACCTATTTTATTTTTTTTAAAAAATATTATTTATAATTAAGAAACAATTTTATAATAAAGAAAATAAACAGGTAATAAGTATCACCAAACCCAGCTATCTTTTAAACCGGATTATAACATATAATTTATTTGTGAAACCATCTCGTCATCAAACCTCAAGTATATTAATTATTAACTTTCTTACAATGAATAAAATTAAAATCCAAATATATATATATAAATATTAAAAACGAATAATGTAAAACAACCCTCGTAATACGGTTATGTAGAAACTGATTTGGAACCGATTGAAATCATATGTTCGGAACCGGTTTGTAATTTTCTTCATCAAAACCGGTTAACCGAACCTAACCCGGGCAACAACCGGTCAAAACCTGAACCAAAACCGATCATAAACCAATTTTGACTTTTGTTGACCAAACCGAACCGGTTTGAGCCTAAACTGGTTTTAAATTTTAAATCAACTTATGCACCTCTAAGCTACACCACACATCGCATTCTTGATCTTCCATCGTTTTCATTAATTGTATAGTTTGCGTGGTGTGAGATGCTTGGAAAATTTGGATCCAACATGTCACATCTTTTTAGTTTGGAATTTTAGAATAATAAAGGTGGTGTCTTAATGATGTATGATTAAAGAAAACATGGGACGTGCAAACAAAAGATTATTAGCTAATAAAGAATGGTGAAAATGATTTGGATCCAAATATATATTTGGATTAGGGTTGTTCACAAACTGAGCTGAATCGATGCTCATACCTGGTTTGGTTTGAAAGCGAGTCAAACCAAGCAGATTGAATTTAAATAAACGAGCGATATCTTTATGCTTGAACTTGGTTTGGTTTGAAACCGAGCGGCTTGGTTCGGCTTGGTTTTGCGTGATTTCGTACAAAGTTTTCAATTTTAAATTTCTAAAACCCTAAAATATTATTAATTCAAGATTTTCAACTCTAAAATGTTTAAACTTCCAACTATAAAATGTCTAAAACTAAAAGTTAAAAAGAAAAAATATATAAAACGAAATGCTAGGGCTTAAATTTGACCCTTGAAGTCAACACAAAAGGGATAAATTTAAAAACTTTAAAAAACAGTATATTTTTATATATACGTACATAAAAATATATATATATATATATAATTAGTAAATAAAACATGATTCAAGCAAAGCGAACCGAACCGAACCGAACCAAGCAAGGCTTTGCTCGAGCTTGGCTTGCTTTCAAAGCAAACTGAACCGAACGGCTCACTTTCAAATCGAGATGAAATCGAATAAACATTTTTCAAACAATTTCCAAGCGAACGACGAGCGTCATGTGATTTGAACAGCCATGATTTGGGTAGGACTGAATAGTAGAAAAAGTTATACACTTTGTATTTGGGCCTTTTATTTGTCCTCGTTTCATACTTTCATCCTCGAGGGTTTTATATCATGTCATCAGATTCTAACAAGTATGTTAATTAAAAAACGTTACATATTATGATTGATTCAGTTAAGATAAATACATAATCTAATTGATTTATAATCTACTCACGATAGTGGAGTATAAAGTTCAATGTTGGTATTGTCTACTCTTATGTATGGGTTTTTTTTTAGGTTTGAGTAGGGGTGAGCACGGCTCGGTTCGGTTCAGTTATTGGGTGAAACCCAAATCGAAACCGAAGTCATCGGTTATATTATAATACCAACCAATCGGTTTTCGGTTCTTCGGTTTTCGGTTATTTTCGGTTT
Organism: Bidens hawaiensis; assembly: GCF_021521415.1. Taxonomy (NCBI): domain Eukaryota; kingdom Viridiplantae; phylum Streptophyta; class Magnoliopsida; order Asterales; family Asteraceae; genus Bidens; species Bidens hawaiensis. Next base: position 21,518 of record NW_027506720.1, read on the forward strand.
TAGTTTCGGTTATTTTCGGTTTTTTTATTGCATGCAGACATTGCAAAAAAAAAAAACAAAATCACAAAAATAGGGTACCACATATATATTGAATTCAAAATACAAAAATAGGCACGCGTTATGTTGAACCAAACAAATACATAGTTTCTTGAGTAGTAGAATTAAAATTAAATAAAATAAACAAAGTTCTTAATAAAAAAACACTAAAAGTTTTGTCTGAATCTTCATTCAATATCTTAGTCATCTTCAAAGTGTTTAGACCCAATCGTCAACATCTTCATAATATTCATCACCGTCAATGGTAGATTCTTTTGGAGTTTTGTTTCCGGTCATAACATCTACAAAAGAAAGTGTACAATTGTATTAATATTTAAGTAAATACTGAAAAGTCAAAACACGTCGTAAATAAACATTATTACCAATTCTGTGTTCTCCAACTTTTCAATCAAAGTCTCTAATTGTTGAACATACACATTAGAATCTTGCAAATCCGTTGGTTCATACCGTGTCGGGTTAATCGGTTCGGTTCGGTTTTTTTTTTAAAATGGATAACCGAACCTAAACCGAAAAATCGGTTTTTCAAAAAACTAAAAAATTAACCGTCGGTTAATGCTTCGGTTCGGTTTTTTTCGGTTCGGTCTTTTCGGTTTGTTCGGTTTCGATTCGGTTAATTCGGTTTTCTGCTCACCCCTAGGTTTGAGGTGTTTTTAACCTTATGGTTCTTGGATGGGAGTATTGCATTTTCAAATGTTACAAACACATCTATTTTAAGATCAAATATTTATATTATTCTCTCTTATTAACATGTTACTACTAGCTTTTATTCCCTCGTATAACAGAGGTTAGCATGTTTCGTTTATAATATTATATATATTTTTTGGATTTTAATTTTATTTTTTGTAAGTAAATAATATACTTAGAGTTTGATGATAAAAAGGTTCTACAAATAAATAAGATGCTATAACCCATTTAAAAATCTATATGGGTTTGATGAGACCTATGACTCACTTATTTTTTTAAATAAAATCTTTATTTTTTAAAATCAGACATTAATTTTTAGTATATCCCTATTTTATATGATTTTCATATAAAATAATCGGTAATTAATTTTTAATTTAATCTTGACGAGACTCATACCCGTGAATTCGGGTTAAAATGCATAAAAAAACCTTTATTTATAACAAACAATCTAGTATTTTGAGATGATGTCGGGAACAACCAAAGAGTTTTTAAAGGCATGTTCGTGTGAATATTGAAATCGGAAAAGCCTAGAGATTGAGACTGATGTAATCATCAATGTGAATATTGAAAGCTTGTAAACGAATTGAATGGACATGAAAAATGGCATGTTCGTGCTCGTTCATTTAACTTTAAAAGAACACAGATACTTAATTGAACAAATATTTATGTTCATGTTCGTTTATTTAAAAAGGGACATTTGTGTTCGTTTGTTTAAAATTTAACGAACATAACTAAACAAAGATAGATAAACATACATGAACAAATGTAAACGAGCACAAACAAACATAAACGAACTTAAATGAAGACACCTAAATGAACACAAATTAACAATAAAACCTTTAAGCATATGATCTATCTAGATAATATGTAATTATTTTTTATTAATACATAAATGAACATAAATAAACGAACATAAATGAACGAACGGTATATATGTTCATGTTCGTTCGTTTAATTAAACGAACACAAGTTTTTTGTTCAAGTTCGTTCGTTTATTAAATAAGCGAACATAAACGAATTTCCCGCCAAACGGTTCACGAATATTCACTGAACGTTCGGTTCGTTTACAGGTCTGGGGGTGGGTGTTTAATAGTATAAAATGCATAAAATAAAATATAAATATAATATCTACCCCATTGCGTACGTTAGCAACCAAAAGAATCCGAAACTTACAACTACAGACAAAAGTCAATGCACCACCTCCCAATTCCAAACACGTTGGATGCAAAAACTTCCATTTCAGCTCTTTCATATATACGAAATGTCATTTTCACCCTTCAAAGTTACAACTTTTATAAAACATAAGAAAAATACTATTGTACAAAGGTGACACTCACTAGTTAACGACTAAGGCTATCTCCAAGATTTCGGGAAACCCTGAGACCTTTATATAACTTCTTTTTACAAAGGTCGACGATAATTGTGCTAGCATTAAACAATGATAAAGCTATGTAACAATAAATAAATACAAAATTAAACAAATTGAGAGGTTCTCATAATATTTTTTCAAACAAAGTTGTAATCAATTCTTCACAGTTGATATATACACTTATTGTGGATTATCGGGTGAAAGAGTAAAGAGTTAAGTCCACTGAGTTAACTATTAATTAATTAACGAGGCTATGGACTAATTAATTAAATTCTAACTCCATGACGGAACTATTAACTAAGTAATTAGTTGTGGTCTCACTAATTGGGCTAGTTTTATATAAAAAAAAATAATAGTTCAATCCCTAATTGATAAATATGCACAAAATTATCCATCATTTTGTTTTAACGTAAATATACTGTTTTTTTTTCCCCCAAATTTTGGACATCATCTGATAACGAACCCTTAGCCACGGCCGAGGCCTGACCTACCTCTGATTCGGCCCTATGAATGACCATTGGTTAATCTTCCAAACCTACTATTGAAAATAAGAATGTATTTTATAAAAGAAATGAGAAGCTGGAAAACGTATAATCATATAAAAGGTTACTGTTGTATATATTAAAATTGATCTTTAAGTTATTGGATTAATTATAATAAATAGGGAATAAATCAAAAAGAGACAGAGAAGGGAGCAGATGGGTTGAACCCCTATTTTAGTGGGTTTTGAATTTATAAACATAGGTTTTACTACCTTTTGTTTTTTGCATAACCTAATTTTCTCGTTAAATTTCCTAGAAATCTCTAGTTGGTGTTTAAAATTTTTATGAAATGTTTAATTTTTCCCTTGTTAATACGTTTTAATGGAGAATGCTCATGTATAAAATATTCTTAACATGAGAACGTAGAAAATAATATCAATCTATAAAAAATAAGAACGCAAGAAATAATACCAACTACAATATCAATCTGCATAATCAATGTTTTATAATAACAAAAAAAACCCTAATAATAGCAACAAAAGAATCAAAATTAGCAACCAAATACTTATAACATAAGGAAAAAAAAAACCCAATAATAACAAGATGTAGATCAACAAATACTTATAACGTCTAATAATTGGAAATCAGTAGACACGAACAAAAAATAACAACAAACATTTATAAAAACAAAACTAATAATAACAGCAAATAGTTCTCACTGTTTTTATGTTAAGAAACAATTTGCATTATTGTGTGTGTGTACCATTTGTGCGTATGTTGTAAAAAATGAATCAAAAGAGTGTATTGGAAAAGTGTTCGTATAAAAAAGTAAATTTCATGTAGCGATTGTAACTCATTCGGAAAAAACATTAAAGGAATCAAATTGCCTTTGTATTCAACAACTGTCTGATCACACTCACTAATCTAGGTTGTGAATTGTAGCTCATTCGGAAAAAACTCAAACAGAGCAAGCTTGAGCCAACTTGCTCATACAACTTACCGAGCCTCCTTGTAGCCCATGTAGTATATTTAACACATCAACACCATTTTGACTTGGTAACTGATCATGTACATAGTACTAATACTTAAAAAAAATGTAAAAACACATTTCATTAATATACAATGCACAATGGAAATATAATCATGAATTGAGTTATAATCTATTTTAATACTTGCCTTGCTCGTTGACCGACCATATTTCAAAACTTGTCTTGCTCGAAGACACCACATTTGATATATTTAGGGAAATGATCAATGAGCCAAAGTCACGACTCCTGACTCATGAATATTTCAAGTCAATGGTGTACTTAAATCTTTTAAGTACATGAGATTGTGCATGTGTTTGAATTCTGATCACCATCACAATTGTAGGCTTAATCTTTTTAACTGGGTTGGGCCGGGCTGCATGAGGATGCCAAATGTTTCAAAAATCATGTACGTCTTTTAGAACACTAGCGATCAAGTATGGAGGCTACTAGCCCAATATGTATGAATGTTGAATATTTGAGTCAAAATCTTTTGCTTATGAGTTATGGGTCAAAAAATTACTATTCACTGTTATAACACTTGTTAACTTAGATACGGTTTTAATTAGACCAGAACCATCGACAACCCTCGCCACCATTTTTGTCATCATTCGTCTCCGCTAGCTATGATAAATATGGCGAACCTATTTTAATATCTTTTTTTTTAAACGGTCATTTCAACTTAAACCACCTTTATATATTAGTACCCAAAATGAAAAGAAATACTAAAGAAATAACTAACCATCATATGTAAACTATCATCATATCATGATCATAAATGACTAAATTTTATAATATGTTGGAATTAAACAACAAAATAGGAACAAAAGGTATCAACTCGTTAAAAAAATCTACTGAATTACATCTCAATCTCTAATCAAAACTAATGAAATTAACATTCATTTAATTCACGAAATCTAAGACAAATAGAAACTGAAGAACATCAACATGAATACACGAACTCGTTAAGCCATCAATGATCAAACAACAGTTTTCGCAGCTTCAGGTCTCCCCACCGGCACAATAGCGAAGCATAACTCTCGGTCTTTACGAAACGACCAAACTTGAATCATCGTATACGCCTTCAAAACCATCTTATTACGAGCCACAAACTCGTTCCAGTTCGTCTTCAACACATAGTTGTCGGTATTCTTCATATGCCAAGTCTTCAACCTAAGCGGTTTCTCGTACATCCTCATCGTCGGTCCCACCACCTTAACCTCCATACCATCTTTACCACCATCCTCAATAAACCGCATCTCGTCATCGGTCAAGAACTCGTGTGGGCGCGTCACCAGTTGCTTAACCGGCATGTTTAACCTGTTTTGAGTTGTATTCAAGTCGCTCTCGTACAACGATTTCTGGATCACCAACTTCATGTCTAGACCGAACATCACACCCGTGATGAACCGCTTCAACTGGTCGGTTGAGTCGTTGTTTACCATCGGTCCACGCACCATCTTCTTGGGCGTCTTCCTCTTCTTTTTCTTCTCCATCAACACACTTTCGGGTTTCTTGATTATCGCGTTTCCAGTTAACTTTTTAACTTCTTGATCATCTTTGAATGTAACAAAACAACGTTTCTTTATAGGCAAGAACCTGAGTTCATAACATGCAACGTGTTAGTATATGATCAAAACTTAACTTATAACATGTTAAAAGAAACTGTGAATAATAATAATAATAATAATAATAATTATTATTATTATTGTTATTATAATTTATATATACACATACCCTTCTTGGATAAACTTTTGAACTTGTTGATGATCATACTTGTCTTCGAAAGCAGTAGCAAAACAACGTTTCTTGATAGGCAATAATAACCTGAGTTCATAAACATAGTAACAATGTTAATATTATTATTGTAATAATATATAAAAACATATAAGTACTTATAACTTGTTTCAACAAACTGGGTTTAAATCTTTAATGTGTTACCTTTCTTGACACAACATATTGTTCCGATGATTATGTAACATTGGCGGAGTAGACGAAGGTGTTGTGACTCGAGTATGACCGACGGTGAGCGATGGAAGTTTGTCCATTGTCGACTTCAAGTTTTTGCAGAATGTATACGAATAATATGGATGTGTGTGAGTTGTGATTTTACAATGAGTAAATAGTAATAGTAATTTGCCTAAGTGGTTATTTATATATATGGGATGAGGGGTTGAAATTACTTGTTGCCAACGTTACTTGATTTTTATAAGTTATAACAAGAACATCTTATCATTAATTATATATGGAAACTAAATATTTAATTATATATCATATTTTTAAAAGTTCGTTAGTTTAAAATTTGAAGTTCGGTTTATCGTTTTATTTATTTAATTATAACAAATATATTTCAGTTTTAATATAAAAAATGAATGCATATGTATGAGTTTTTTTTATAACGGCGACTTTCTTATATTTAGGCTATCGCAATCTTCAAATTTGGAGAGCCTCGATGCCCCACTCTGGCCAGAATATGTTATCTTAGCCGGGCCCACGCTGGCTTCAGAGTTTGGCTTGGGCGTTTCGAAGGGAAACTAGACCGTCGACTGACACTTAACAGCCGTTGTGTTATCACAAGAGCAGAACTCTCTGGCGTAACACACGGTGGGACGAAAACCCGGGTGGGCTCAGGATTCGAACTGACAACTTTTGTACAAGGCTTAGCTCAAATCCTTTATCGCCAATATCCACCAAAATATGACACAATTGAGATTCAAACTTGAGTCTCTACTGGAGAACCCAGGCCTCCTACCACTAAGCCACAAGTGGGGGATTAGAATTTGGTTTTATAGTTTTAATCTTTTAACTATAACTAATATATATTCAAAAACTATAAATAACAAATAATGAAGATTTTGTAAGGTTTTTTTTTCTTAAAAAAAATATTAGAATAATTTAGATATTTAATAACTAATTGATTATTTATAACCATTATTATTGTGTAATGTAAGAGTCAGTTAATAAGAAAGAGAGGCGGAAAGCAAAAACATAGATTTTACTAGAATTTGACATTTGACGATCCAAGATTCACGAAATGACAACCCAGTTATTTATTTATTTATTATATTAAGATATATATAGGCATCGCTCACTCAACTAATCGAACCCGATATGCTATAAAGCTAAGTTAACAAATTATGCATTTTGACCTATTGTGATGACCCCTACCACACCTCTACTATAAGGGGTGTTTGGTACAGAGAATGGAAATGGAGAGAAAATAGAAATGGAAATGGAATTGTAGAGAAAGAGAATTGGTATGGAGAATGAGAATCATTTCTCTTGTTTGGTACACGAGAAAATAAACAGAGAACTCTACCATACCCAACCCCACCTCCACCCAACCTGACACCACTCACCACCGCAGCCCCACCACCACCACAGCACCACCACCACAGCCCCACCACCACCACCAGCCCCACCACCACAGCCCCACACCACCAGCACCACCACCACAGCCCTTTCTTCAACCACAGCCCACCACCACCGGCTGCCGCCACCAAACCCCCTTCTTCAACCACAGTACACAAGAAATTAAAAAGATTCAAATTTTTGGAACATAAGATATAGAAAAAGGAGGCTCAGATCTGTCATCACTGCCTCTTTGGAGATTTTGTGGTGGTGGTTGTGGTGGCGATGATGATGATAATCAGAAGCCACCTGCAACCACCGCCGATTTCCACCACCACTGTCACCCACCTGCGACCACAATCACCCGACCATCTGAAAACCCTAACCTACCACGAACCACAACTTGAAACCCTAATCTCCGTTCACCCGTACCACCTGCAACCTACAACCGGTTACCATCTCTGTGTTCACCATTGCGAACGGCGGAGACGGGGTGGTGGTTGCAGACTTGGAGACGAGGTGGCGGTTGCAGACTTGGAGACGAGGTGGCGGCCGGAGACGGGGTGGCGGCCGGAGACGGGGTGGTGGCCGGAGACGAGGTGGTGACATGCTATGAGGAGGCTGCTGAGAAATTGATTAAAGAGAAATGGAATTCTCTAGTTTTAGAGAAATAGAAAGAGAAATAGAAATGAAAAGTGGAAAACAAACAAAAGAAATATTTCTAATTCCATTTCTCCCCAATCAAATCCCTCTACCAAAACCCCCTAAGTGTGTTTATAATAGTTGGCGTATATGGTTGTAGGCTATGATCAAAAAACAGTAGAAAGTTATATACTTGTTAGGTCTTAGTTTATCAAATGTGTATATGATACTTGTTTTAAATTGAATAGTTAGAATTAATATAAAACAGTATTAGTATGCCTTGTAGATGATGATGTACTTAATCATGCTTAAAAGAGTTGAAACAAAAACTAATTAGATAAATCCAACTTTAGAAATGCACAATTTACTATTTAATGTGCAAGCCTTTGCATTTGATGAGACTTTTTATGAGTCTATGCATCATTGAGATTTGGCTTTCTTTAAATAGAATTAGAAGTTCAAGTCTCATGTCGTATTCTCATGCAGATGAATACTCGTTAGATTTAGTGCTAGGTATAAATATTCAACTTTACTAAAGCAAAAGTTGAAGTGGATATCTAAGAGTCGATGACTAAAGCAAGTATATTTAACTCGAAGCCACATGACCACTCCTAATATTTCGGATGTCTTGTGGAACTAGGAAAAATGAGTCTCCAAAATATAAAACTTATATATATAAAAATTCATAATACAATGATAGTTGTGATAATAATAACCAAAACAAAACTATTATAGCAAAACAATCTATGCTAATAGTTAAATGGATCGTAGGGCTCCTGTCAGTGGCAAAGCTTGGATGAAAATGTCGGGGTAGCTGGACTCAACACGTATAAAAATTTTTCAGTGGGGCTCCTGTCAGTGGCGAAGCTTGGATAAAAATGTCGAGGTAGCTGGACTCAACACGTATAAAAATTTTCAGTGGGGCTCCTATCTGTGGCAAAGCTTGGATGAAAATGTCGGGGTAGCTGGACTCGACACGCATAAAAATTTTTAGTAGGGCTCCTGTTAGTGGCGAAGCTTAGATGAAAATATCGGGGTAGCCGGACTCAACACGCATAAAAATTTTCATGAAGCAGAGTGACCGGATTTAGAATTTTCGGACGAAAACACAAGTAAATTTACGCTACATATAAAAATTTCGTACGAAAACACATAAATCTACACTACTAAGAAAATAGGGTGACCGAAACCATCCTGGACCACAATACAAAGCATTGCTTGATTGCTCGATGGACCTAAGTACCTAACGACTAACGTGATTCATGGGATTGTTGGAATATGGGCCAAAACTGAACCTTAATTTGTTAATTGGGTTAAATGGCATATGGGTTTAGATGGGCCGAAGCTAAAAATGGTTATTGGGTATTTGGGTTTCTTTTAAAAATGTTAACATATTTTAATTTAAAATGTCATTGTGTTATTGGGTTTTAAACGTTATAGTTTTTTTTTTAAACTATATTACATATAAATACACTAACCCTGATTTCTTAAATATATATTTTCTAAACACATCCAAATTCTAAAAAAATAATAGATGTTAATATATTTTAAATTATCATTTCAGTTTTTATTACTTTTTAATCATCGTTAGTTAAGTCCATATGTTATAAACAGTTGTACACCAATATATTCTAGAAAATCATACAAATTAATAAAAAGATGTACATTATGCATAAAATATTGTTTTATATATGATCTTATATATGGAAACAATCTCAAAGTTGGAGATTATGATTATTCTCCTTAATCACAAATCTATTCACGTATCCAAATCCTATAAGTACACCATCAATGATCATAATAACTATTATAACATAACACAAACCCAAATAATATAACTATACCCTAACTCTTTATTCTTCCTCTATCGATAACTTTCATGGCTGATAATATGTTGATGATCGAAGATGCGCCTGCAGCAAGAACACGCAAACGAAGATCCACGATCGAAGAAGACGATTCTTACCTTCGGAAAATCGAAAAACTCGCGAATGCAATGCTTAAATCCATACGTGACAAGGAGTTGGGCCTGGAAACAAACAGGTCGAAGGAGAACGTGAAGAAGAGGAGCGTGCGGACGTTGCCAAAGTCGACAACACCAGCTAAGAAGAGAAGAAAGGTGCCGAGAAAACACATTCGTACGCCCGTGGTGATTAATGAAGTAACCGACAGGTTAAACGAGTTTGTAACGAACGAGTTGATGGGTACTGAGTTGCAACTCGTGATACAAAAAAACGTTATATTATTCGGACACGTTACAAAGTCAAAACCGGTTGAGTGTACCGGTTAAACAAATGGAGAATGTTGAGTTCTTGACTACGGACGAGACACGGATATTAAACACTAAGGTAGCGTTTGGTATGCAGAAATGACAGTGGGAATGGAATGATTCATTACGTGGGAATGAAAACAGTGATGTTTGGTTGCTCAATGGAATGGAATCATCCATTACACATGGAATCCCATTCTATCAAAACCATTCCTTCCCACCCCCGTTCTTTTTTTTCAGTCCATTCCTTCTTCACCCTACTTTCTCAACAACACTACCACCTAACAACCACCACCACCACTACCATTGGCACCACCACCAACTCCGCCGACACCACCACCGCCGTCGCCACCACCATTTTCGTCGTTGGAGCTACCACCACCGCCATTGTAGGTTTTTATTTTATTTTTTTTTATTTTTTGTTAAAAAGCATTTTCAGATAGGAGTGTTTTATTATTTCTATTTCATTTCTATAATTTTTTTGGATACCAAACAATGAAAATTAATAATTGATTTCATTCCTACAGGTTAACCAAACAAGAAAAATGAATGGTAATGATCCATTTCATTCCTTTGTCTATTCCATTCCTTCTCCTATTCCATTCCTCCTTCATTCCATTACCTCCAACCAAACATACCCTAAGAAAAACAAGATTGAGGTTTTGTGGGTGGGGCCCACATTGGAAGTGTATAACAAGCCTATGGAGTTGACTATGTGGAACATGCAAAGTAGTGTGAACTATGTTTTGAAGAGTCATTGGTTTGAGTTTTGGTTGGAGAATAAGGCGTGTTTGAGGGAGGATTTGAAGATTCAAGTGTGGTCTTTTCGTAGAGGTTGACAGCTGTGTTTTGCGGTTGTGTGTGTCGAGAAACCGGGTGGTGATACTGATCAAGGTGTTGTGGAAGTGAAGGGTGAAGATGAAGAGGATGGTGTGGCTTAGTTGAGGATGGCTTATGTTTATGTTTGGTTTGTTTGAATGTTTTATTGGTGTTAGATTTGTTAAGTATAACTAAATTTGATGATTAGTGTTTTTTGATGTTTGATATAGAAAGTTACAAACGAGGTGATGAAATTGGGTTATTTTAATAAATTGATTTAGAGTTAAGACAAGAGCTAAAGTTGAATTATTAATATCTCTATTAGAGTTTATTGATGGGATTTCTATATGTAATTTTTTCTCTTTGCTTCATTAGTGTCATACACTCATGCCTCCAATCTTGGATATCTAGGGCTAATCATTAACTGAGCGGAGTAAAGTCTTGCCCATCGAGCAAATTAAACTAGCATTGTTTGGCTCGTTTACAACCTGAGCCAATCGAATGAGCATTATTTGATCAACCATCAAGCAAGTTTGAAGCAGACCCAAGTGGGTAGGTGCTCGAGTTATTTAATATGTTTGTGGAACTAGAGTGTTGAATTTTAGAACTTTGACAACTTGGTATTGAGACCGGCTAGTAATTTTATAGTATTTGGCTGATTTGATAAAATAGACAGTTAGTTAGTGTAATTGTATATATGTGTATATTACTATACTGTAATAATAATAATAATAATTATTATTATAATTATAATAATATAATAATACTAGTAATTAAACACATAATTCAAGCTAAACGAGCAAGCGTACTTATGCTCACGCTCAACTTGTATACAAACCAACCGAGCCATTCTGCTCGTTTACTAACTGATCTGAAATCAAACGAGCATTTTTCAAACATTTTTTATCAAGCATCCAACAATTTGGAATATATCCAATACCATTACCAACACCATTTTGATACTCTTTGGGTCGTTATGGGTCATGAGTTAGAAGCCCATAAAATAATAACTTGATTATCGGCCCATTCAAACCCTAGAACCAGTTCGTACATAAATAGTCAAACACTTAACTTCATTATATTCACAGCCGCATCATTTTTCAATCACAGACACAATACAGACACAAACTCAAAGATGTTTGCACACAATAGCCCCTTGCAACTTGAAGCTCATAGTTTCGAGGAACAAAACGAGATAAAGGGTATTATTATTTGTGCTAAATCAAATATAGTTTTGGCAAAACATATTATTATTTATCTAGTGTAATAAGTGAGTTACTAAACGGTACCGTTTTGCCAAAACCACATGTTGTTATACCTTTGTTTTTGTTACTTGTATTAAAACCTTAGTACTTGCAAAATGATGAAGAACTTTGATCTGAATTTATGTTTGTTGAATTCTTTTTTAGTACCTTCAAAGTTCTCTGATTGCTATTTGTTTTTTATTATAATAATAATAATAATTATTGTGATTAATTTATTATTAATCCTTATTTGTTTTAAGTTATGAGGCACCTATTTTCATAATCTGGTTTTATTATTACTGATCAGATTATACGAGCATGGTGCAAAATTAATATTTTTTTCATGTTGTTTGTTGTTTGACATATATGTCAAATTAATAATTCTTGAGAGAAAGACAATATATAATTTTTTTAATAAAACGAGTGGATTCCCGTAGCTCTGTTTTGATGATTTTTAGTTCTTGGTTTTTACATTTTCATTATTTTATGTAACATTAACAAAAAAATTGATATTTTGTGGGTATACTTGTAATTTTGATATTTTGAAAGTCAAATCTTGAATAAAAAATTTAGAATTTGTGTTTTCCAAACACTTAAATGAAAACATTTCCGTATTTGTTTTTTGAAAAAACGGAAAAAGTTGAAAAGCTCTTTATACGAAAAATTGATTTATAAAATGTTTATAATTCTTAATGAATAGTTTTGTGAATGTTATTAGTCTCAAGTAGAACTTAAATTAGTTGCAGCTTGTCAAAATATACGTTTATTAGTTGGTATTTTGAATTTGAATGTTTTTAATCTTGTTTTCTTTTTTTATGTGACTAATAACATTTTTGTAACTGAAAATGTTCCTGGTTGTGCTTTTGGGTCAATTATTAAGTTTTGTTAGTTTTAAATGAAAAAAGTTATGATCGTGTTGACATGGTTGTTGAATCGTCGTGCAATTTTTGATTTTATTTACATGTAATTTCAAAATGAACTTAATAGAAATAAAAAAATATACATGTAAAAGCATACCTAAAAATACTCTTTTTTTTTCTTTTTTGAATATCATTCTTAGTATCATATAAATATTTGTTTTCTTTTATTTATTTTTTAGATTGATTGTGAGTTGAGTAGGGAGACGCTTATAAAAAATAATATTTAATTGAGTTCGAGATATAAAGTTTTTTGTGTAACTATAGAGATGAAAATTAAGAATGGCATAGGAATGCTATTATTGATTTTTGAATTCACCACTCATATAGAAGGAAATAAGAATTGTAAGCAAATAAGATAAAATATATTTTTTTTAAAATCAATCAACTTATTGGAAATTGGAAAAAATACACATGTAAAAATATACCTTAGTATGCTATTTCTTTTGAAAATTTTATTTACAGTATCATATAGTTTAAAAAATTTTGTTATAAACCAATTTTGGGTAGATGACTTCTCATGCATTGATATTTATGACCACTTGGTCAATAGATGGAACGCTGTCTTTATTTTTATGTTTGTACCTGATTTTAGTCGGTCATTTATTTTCCAAATTAACTACTTTTGTACTTTATGTTTTTGAATGCAATACTGCTTGTCCTTTAGTCATAACTTAGTTAGTTTGTCTTGTTAAATATGGCTATGTATCTTGTCCTTGTCCTTTAGTCATAACTTAGTTAGTTTGTCTTGTTAAATATGGCTATGTATCTTGCACATGGAACAAATTAGTAATTTTATAAAAACAAATTAAAGATGGACAAAGGGTTGTATCCTCATTGCCTCTGCTTCTCAACCACTACCGCCACTAACAATTAACCCTTGTGTAAGCTAAATGAACAAAGTTTAGTGAAAATAATTAACTAGGTTAGGGCTGAAGGACAAACAGTGTAGCGTTTGAAAATGAAAAGTATAAAACGAGTCAATTTGAAAGATAAAGGACAACGAATGGTACAAATATAAAGAAGAATCTTTCTAACTCTGTCTAATAAGTTTGGGCTTTTTGACTTTGTTATAATGATAACATTTAAATAGCACGTTAAGCCTAAGCTTTTCAAATTTTGTGAATGTTTTGTTTCAATTTGCTAGAGTGATGCATGACATGTTTCACTCTTATCACCATGGAAGGAAATGTCCATGTTGACACAAAGGTTTTAGATTTTTAAAAGTTTGTTACAGGTTTGGAGGTGGCATGCCAAAAATGTTTAGTATTTTTTCCTTGAACTTTAATAGCTGAGAGAAAAAGTCGTCAATTTGACAAATTCCAAACCATTTGATTATATCCAAAAAATCCCTTTAAAATAAATTCAAACCCAAATGATGTTTAAAATTTTTTCATACATTTGAAATTTTTAAGTAAGCACTTTGGATTCATAACAAATTTGACTTTGAATCTATTATATTCTCCAAATTTTGAAAATAACAAGATACATTTTTTAGACTCATAACAAATTTTAATCAAGATGTAGTCAACTCGTACCTAATAATTTATTTACCAACAAAAGTTAGGTTCAAAAAAAAAAACTGAAAAAAATCCTTAATAAACCAAGAAAATAAATATGTTAAACTTTGAAATATATGAACGAGATTGGTATATACATCCTTATGCATTATTATACATATAGATTAAATGAAAAAATCAATCGATAGATTTCCTTTAAAGCATATATTTATAGTATATAGATTTATATGACAAGTTACAAATAATATTAATAATAATAATAGATAAATAGATCGATTTTAATTACTTTTTTTTTTTTTTTTTAATTTTTTTTTTTTTTATTTTTTTTTTTAGAC
>NW_027506721.1:0-44791 GCF_021521415.1 Bidens hawaiensis
ATTCCCTTCTTTAGCTGTGCACGACTAACTGTATAACAATTACACGTAACAATTATCTATCGCAATCCATATCGTATTTCTAGTTTAATTATAACCCGGCAACGAACGGGGGTACGGGGGGCAGCGCCCCTGGCAGCGGGGTCTAGGGGCGGCAGCCCCTAGCAGGGTCCAAGGGGCATAGCGAATCAGAAGCTAGTTCATTATCTCATGCTTAGGCAACTTGAACACGAACTGAGTCTTATTCGTTAGGTTAACTTAACGAACTGCTTGGCGAATCACCCCTAATTCATTAACTCCCCGTTAACGAATTAGGGTTAAGTCAGAGAATGTCAGGAACATTCTCTGACTTCCCTTTTACCTCGTACCATTTCCGACGCGGCCTTTCCGGCGCCGTCGCCGGGAAAAAACGCGGTTTTGCTGGGAAAAAACGAGTTTTGACTCGTTTTTCTCCGTTTTCGCCTCGTTCGATCCAGATCTGAGCTAGGGTGACCCCTAAGCCCATCTTAGGTTCGGTTTATACCCGATTCCACCCGGATCTCGTGACTTAAACGGTTTTAACGGTGTCGCGTCATTGTTTCGCAACTAGATCTAACGGGTTTGAGCTCATACAATATCATACTATCATTACCTTGGATCAGGATCGGTATTTCCTTGGTGTTTTCGGCTAGAGAGAGAGAAAGATGAGAGAGAGCTAAGTGTGTGTTTTGGTGGTGTATGGAATATGTGTAAATGAATGAAAAATGGGTAATTAAGGTTTATATAATTATGGATCATGGGCTTAACCCATGGTCTTTTCCTTCTTTCCTTCATGACCCAAGTCCATAA
Organism: Bidens hawaiensis; assembly: GCF_021521415.1. Lineage (NCBI taxonomy): Eukaryota > Viridiplantae > Streptophyta > Magnoliopsida > Asterales > Asteraceae > Bidens > Bidens hawaiensis. The sequence goes on from NW_027506721.1 coordinate 826, forward strand.
CCCATATCCATTTTACCCAACACTAGCCCGACTCATAATAATCCATATTTCCTTTTATTAACCAAAACAAAAAAAAACGGGCTGTTACACACATCCATCATCATCATCTCCGCCACACACACCTTCACCGGAAAATTAATTAACTAGATCTAGAAAAGCTGAGGGCAAGATCTAAAACATCGGCATAAGAGCATGGTAGGTGGTGGCCGATGAAGGAGCCAAGGTAGGAATGGGTGGTGCGGGTAGTGGTAACCGGCGACCGGTGGTGGTTTGGAGGTGGGCCAACCGGAGAACGGACGAGGTGTGGTGGAGGTCTTGAAATGTATCGCGGGTCGAAGAACTGGCAAAGTACGGTGGTGGTATGGAGATGGAGACGGCCGGAGCTATCGCCAGAGTTGTGAAGAAGATGAAAAGGTGTTGTGGATGAAATGATCAACATTTTGTTTTAAGTTAGAAAAGGCATTTTTTTTCATATTATATAAATTATAAAAGAAGGGGATATATGTAATTTTAAGTTTCTGTCACATTTTTTTTAAGTCTTAGGGATGTTTGCCTCTTTCACCTTCACGTGATGATAGCCTGATCTTAGATCTATTCGTGAGAACTAACTTGAACCTTGCAATTGGTCGAACAGATCATCAATCCTTGGCAAAGGATATCTATTCTTTACCGTAAGCTTGTTCAACTCGCGATAGTCTATGCACATTCTCATACTTTCATCCTTCTTCTTCACGAACAACACCGGTGCGCCCCACGGGGAAACACTTGGGCTTATGAAACCTTGTCGAGGAGTTCTTGAAGTTGGGACATCAGTTCTTTCATCTCGGATGCGCTAGACGGTAAGGCGCTTACGCGACGGGTTAGGCTCCTGGTACTAAATCTATCTGGAATCTATCTCTCGCTCCGGTGGGCAACCCCGGAAGATCCTCAGGGAATACTTCTGGGTAGTCGCACACGATAGGAACATCTTTCATTTTTTTCGTCTCTGCCGTAGCGTTGAAAACATACGCCAGTAGGCACCGCACCCTCGCCTTAATAACCTTTGGCTTTTATCATCGAAATGACGTTAAACCCTGAACTTTCCTTATCGCCATAAACAGTCACTGCACTACCATCCAGGATTTTAGCTTTATTATCCTACTCTTACACACTATCTGAGCTTCATAATCATACAACCAATCCATCCCAAAACTACATCGAACCCTCCCACGGTCATAACATACAATGTAACATGGAACTCTACATGGAACTCATGTCCCTCTAGCTCTACCTTACAGTCCTTAACCATTTTCGTTATTTTAGCTGAAGTATCCTAGCGGTTTCTACTATAAAGGTTTCAGACACTTGGCAACATTTCATTTTAGCTAGTTTACTAAATGTTGTAGCTACAAAACTTCTATTCACACCCAAATCAAATAATACCAAAGCAGGAAATACCGTTTACTAAGAACGTACCAGTCACAACATTAGGAATCTGCCTAGCTTGTTCCTGGGTCAGCATGTAGGCTCTAGTCCTCGGCCTTGCTTGATCGGCATCCTTCTTTCCAATACCTCAGCTCCACCATCAGTACACTCCCTTTGCCATATGAATGTGGGCTTTTCATCACATTCATTAGCATAGTGCCCCACCTTCCCACACTTATAACATGCATTTGTTCCAAGCCTACACTCTCCACCATGAGCCTTTCCACATTTGTGACAAACATCCTAACCAGTACCCCACTTGCACTCGCCACCGTGCATCTTTCCACATGTCTTGCATGTCTTTCTCTCCCACACCTTCTGCTTTTTGTCCTTAGGCTTCCATAACTAAGTACCTGGTCGCTTGACAGGAGCGACCCATTTCTTATCCCTCCTCTCTTCCGCCACCACTTCGTCTGTCGCCAAGTCGCTGGTAAACCATTTCCTGCGAGTCCCACAGCAGAATCAAAGGTAGCAGGTCTACTAGCCTTGACCAAGACGCGAATGTTTTGTTGCAGTCCCCTGATGTAACACTTAATCAGCTTGGCTTCAGTGTTCACCATATCTGGCACCAGCTAGACAGGCGGTTGAATTCATGGTGTATTCGCGATGTGTCATCTTTCTTGCCTTCAGACTCAAAAACTTCATTTCAACCCTTTCAACCTCTGCATCAGCACAAAACCTCTTCATTACTAACTCCTCAGATCATCCCACTTCATTGCCTTGATCTCCTCTGGACTCTTCCTCTGCTCAACCGATTCCCACCAATACATTGCTTCCTCTCCAAAAGATTGGGTAGGCATAACCCACAACTTGGTCGGGACGGCATTCGCTAATTCGGATAATCTTGTCATCGCGGTTATCCATTGGAGAGTAGCGATTGCGTCTCCCAAACCGGTTAGCTTCGGTGGGTCACAGCCTTTGAAAGACTTATAGTTGCACCCACCCCGGCCTCTTTTCCCGTCATCTGCCTTCACCGACTTAACCACACTTGATCCCTCTTTTCTCCTCCTCATCATCCTTCTTACTCCTTTCCCCCGACTTCTCAGCAGACTTTTTCAGGATTCCAGTTCTTCGCAGCAGCTTCTACCGGCTGAGCAATGGCAGCCTTGAACATCAGGGTCAAGTTGATACCCTTCGTTGTTACTCGGATTTTCCACCGGCTGCACTTCCTTCTCCCTCAGCGTTAGTAGCTGCTTCTACTGATGGTTCTCGAACAACGCATGGCCTACCACGACGTCCCGTACGTCCTCCTCTTCCAGCAACTTTCTTAGCTCCAGCCATTCGTATTCTATAAGGAAACACAAACATCATCACTTAAGGAACCATTTAGTACAAGGATAGTAAGGCTAACAGGTAATAACAGTGGCCAGTTGTGATTAGCTTATCAGTTACTTTCCGTGTCCTATACACTTCCCCTTATGAGTCTATTTGTGATGGTTCTACTTCTAAACACTCAATCAATGAAAACTATCAATTAATCCTATCCCTAACATTCACATATCCTTTATTTAGCAATTAAGCTAACATTAACATACATTCTAACCATACACTTTACCGTTACTGAGCTTGCTCGAGTGACACATGGCTATCTTGAACTGGCATCTTCTTTCTTTTCTTACTTAAATCCCATTCTCTGTTCGAGTCTAAGCATGTAGGATTCTAAATCTCTCGAACTTTGCTCTGATACCAACTTGTAAGGCCCGTTGCCGGTGCCATACTTGGACGTTGGATTTACTCATATACACAATTCTAAATATCAGAGTTAATTAAAACTTAGCGGAATAATATATAACATCAACCATTCGTTACAAATATCCATAATTTTGTCTTTTAAACAGAACATAAAATATAACATTCAAAACATCATGACCATCTTCGATTTCCAGCCTTTTCAATCCTCCATGTGTCCATCTCAAACAGCTGCCTCAATCGGTTAACCTGCGTGCATACTAAAAGTCAGCTACGCTGAGTGAGTTCTAGTTAATCACATAACTTACTTTAGCGTACACATATACGTTCCAGAAGGTACGCATTACATACATAACCTGTACTTCATTCATCCACGCACATTTATAGCTAACCATAAGTTATAAAGGGTATTTCACCCTACATACCTCGGATATTATTAGGGTCCGGTACCCTCCATCATCGGATATTATTAGGGTCCGGTCTCCCTTCATCCTCGGATATTATTAGGGTCCGGTCTCCCTTCATCCTCGGATATTATTAGGGTCCGGTACCCTCCATCCTCGAATATTATTAGGGTCTGGTCACCCTTTCTTCCATACCTTCATACCATACCTTTCTATATACATAATTGTAAGTTTCATACATACATACATCATTCATTCTTCATATCCAACAATTTTATCATCTATCGCTATCCATATCGTATTTCTAGTTTAATTATAACCCACAATGAACGGGGGTACGGGGGGAAGCGCCCCTGGCAGTGGGGTCTAGGGGCGGCAGCCCCTAGCAGGGTCCAAGGGGCATAGCCCCTGGCTGGGGTCGAGCTGTCTTAACACATTTTCCATTATAACTTTAAATCATTAATTAATTTACTAACTTAAAAGTTCAAGGGCTTCTTTGTAATTATATCATTCTTTTTCTAAGTCCAGGGACCATTATGTCATTTTGGTAAACTTCTAGTTCGTTACTTATTCTTGACGAACTGGTTCTTGTAACGAACTGAACCCTTTAACGGACTGGTTATTAAACGAATTGGACCTTCTAACGAACCGGTCCTTTTGACGAATTAGTCCATATAACGAATCAGTCTACGTAACGAATTGGACCTTCTAATTCGTTATCTCCTTTAACGAATGGTCATAGCGAATCAGAAGCTAGTTCGTTATCTCATGCTTAGCGAACTTGAACACGAACTGAGTCTAATTCGTTAGGTAAACTTAACGAACTGCTTGGCGAATCACCCCTAATTTGTTAACTCCCCGTTAACGAATTAGGGTTAGGTCAGAGAATGTCAGGAAGATTCTCTAACATTCCCTTTTACCTCGTACCCTTTCCGGCGTTGTCGCCGGAAAAACGCGGTTTCGCCGGAAAAACGAGTTTTGACTCGTTTTTCTCCGTTTTTCGCCTCGTTCGATCCAGATCTAAGATAGGGTGACCCCTAAGCCCATCTTAGGTTCGGTTTATACCCGATTCCACCCCGGATCTCGTGACTTAAACGGTTTAACGGTGTCGGATCGTCGTTTCGCAACTAGATCTAACGGGTTTGAGCTCATACAATATCATACTATCATTACCTTGGATCGGGATCGGTTTTTCCTTGGTGTTTTCGGCTAGAGGGAGAGAGAGAAAGATGAGAGAGTGCTAAGTGTGTGTTTTGGTGGTGTATGGAATATGTGTAAATGAATGAAAAATGGGTAATTAAGGTTTATGGATCATGGGCTTAAGCCCATGGTCTTTTCCTTCTTTCCTTCATGACCCAAGTCCGTAACCCATATCCATTTTACCCAACACTAGCCCGACTCATAACAATCCATATTTCCTTTTATTAACCGAAACCCAAAAAAACGGGCTGTTACACACATCCATCATCATCATCTCCGCCACACACACCTTCGCCGGAAAAACGAATCACTAGATCTAGAAAAGCGAGGGCAGATCTAAAACATCGGCATAAGATGCAGGGTAGGTGGTGGCCGACGAAGGAGCCAAGGTAGGAATGGGAGGTGCGGTGGTGGTAACCGGCGACCGGTGGTAGTTTGGAGGTGGGCCAACCGGAGAACGGACGAGGTGTGGTGGAGGTCTTGAAATGTATCGCGGGCCGAAGAACTGGCAAAGTACGGTGGTGGTATGGAGATGGCGACGGCCGGAGCTATCGCAAGAGTTGTGAAGAAGATGAAAAGGTGTTGTGGATGAAGATGATCAACATTTTGTTTTAAGTTTAGAAAAGGCATTTTTGTCATATTATATAAATTATAAAAGAAGGGGATATATGTAATTTTAAGTTTCGAATTAGGTATATATGTAATTAGGTTACTTAAAGTGGATATATGTAATTCCTCCAAAAAAATAAATCTAGAAAAGACACATGTGGCACAACTATAACCCCACAATAATAGAGTTTCCAGGGGTTTCTCAACTGGAATAGGTTTTCTTTTTATACTTTCACTATATATATAGGGTTTGGATCAAATACAAATAAAATTAACGTGCTAAATATGAAAATCAAGTAGAGTAATAATATAATTGCATTATAGAGTAATTATGTAATTACTCTATAATGCAATTACGTAATTACTTTACTTGTATATATAATTACTCTACTTGATTTTCACGTTTAGCACACTAGTTTCATTTGTACGTTAACCTTCCCCTATATATATATATATGTGATCAGGATCATGTGAGAACTATTTTTGTAATTGAGAACCATTTTAAACCACAAAAAACCCAAAAATAAAAAAAATCATAAAACATAAAAAAATGCAAAAATGAAAAAGTAAAAAACAAAACAAAATTCTTATTTATCATCCCGGTTTCATAAAAAAAACAGTCTCGGTTTAGCTAAATAATACACATATGTAAAAATTAAGGTAAATGATAATATACATATGTGTACATTACGTAATTAGAGATTAAATGAAATTATACACATATGTATAATATGAAGTTTTTTTTTTATTTTGATATGCAATCGGAATGAAATATAAAAATTTTGGTTTTTTTACTTTTTAAAAAATTTTGTTATTTTTTATTTTATAACTTTTTTATAGGTTTTTTTCATGGATCAAAATGGTTCTCAAAGTTCTTAATTTCCAATGAGTTCTCTTAGGATCCTTATCATATATATACATACATATATATATATATATATATATATATGATTAGAATCATGTGAGAACTATTTTGAAATTGAGAAATTTGAGAACTATTTTAAGCCACAAAAAACCCAAAAATTAAAAAAAATCATAAAACATAAAAAAACGGAAAAATTAAAAAAGTAAAAAAAACAAAATTCTTATTTAACATCCTTGTTTCATAAAAAAAACTTCTCGATTTAGCTAAATTATACACATATGTATAATATGTACATATATGTACATACATGTTTTTTATACACATATGTACAATTTAAGGTAAATGATAATGTACATATGTGTACATCACGTAACAAGAGATTAAATGAAATTATACACATGTGTATAATACGAAGTAATTTTAAACCAGAATGAAATATAAGAATTTTAGTTTTTCTACTTTTTAAAAATTTTTGTTTTATATTTTTTTTAAATTTTTTTATAGAGGTTTAAATGGTTCTCAAATTCTCAATTTCCAAAGTGTTCTCTTAGAATCCTTACCCTATATATATATATATATATATATATATATATATATATATATATATATATATAATGTAAACTAATACCCAAAAATTCTAGGTGTCGCGATGTGGTCGCTCCCCCCCTTTTTTGGAGTCACCAGATTTGCTTGATTTTTAAATGGAGGCTTCTCATGTCTTTGACCCGAAATCACGGGTATGGGTCTTATCAAACCCATATATTTCTTAAACGTGTTATAAGATCTCATTAAATTAAAAACTAATCTCACCAAATATTTGATATAATAATCCTATAAAGTAGGAATATACTAAAATTAATATATGATTTATTTAAAAAAAGGTATATATTATTTATAATTAAAAAACCTATTTGTAGTAAAAAAATAAACGGGTCTTTGATCTCATCAAACCCATATAGCTTTTAAACCGGGTTATAACATCTCATTTATTTGTGAAACAATTTATCATCAAACCATAAGTATATTATTAACTTTCATACAATAAAAAAAGATAAAAATTAAAAAATAAATAAATATTTGAAACAAATAATATTAAAAAAAAACCCGTAATACGGGGGATAAAAACTAGTGTGTGTGTGTATATATATATATATAGGGGAGGGTTATACTAAAAAGAAGTAGTTTTCTAGGAAGACTAGGAATAAATCATATCCATTGGATCATGTTAATCAATGGTTGAGATTTAAAATTACCAAAACCGACATAGTTTCCTATAATTACACTTTCACCACTATAACCGACATAGTTTCTTAGAATTGTTCTTTTACCATATGTTGTTATGCCACTTATCAAAAATCTATTGGTTCTTATCATTCTTAGGAAACTCTTTCTTTTTATTTGAACCATTTTCTATACATATATAGGGGAAAGATCTTTGAGAACTTGATAAGTTGTAAGAACTTAATATGGACCACAAAATCAATTAAATGGGTATTGAATATGTGACTGAGAATAAATATGATTAAAAAATAAATTAGGAGAGAGAATAATGATTTTGATGATTACACAAGTTTAAATGTTAGTTACACATGTGTATATAAGTTGATTTGGTGTGTAAAAAATACTGTAATTTTTTTACGTTACTTCCACTTACATATTACATATTTGTAAAAAAAAATTAAAAAAAAAAGTTGTTACGTTGAGTTATTTCGAGTTCTTAAAACTTAAATTGGTTCTCAAAAGAAATCAATCATATATATATATATATTAGTTTCTTCTTTTGTTTTTTTTTATTATATTATTGATGCCAAATTGAAAAAAATATGACATGTCAATACCTTGAAGTCTTAGCCTCCATGGTTTTTCCATAAAACCATCAATATCCTATTCAAATATAGTCCAAGGTAAAGAAAGGATACAAAATGACTACGGTCTTTAACAACTTTCAATAATGACGATTATAAAAGCATAAAACTAAATATACATACACATATATACACATTCAATCATTACTTATGTGTAAAAAATGTGTAAAGTCCACTGCCAAATCGACGACCTGCTCCATACTTTGGTTACGAAGGTTATCAGGGTCTAGGTTTATGGATGGATTCAATAATTGAAAGTCCCTCCAACTCAATCAATATCAACATGTCGTGACCGGTTAAGCCTGGTTGATTTTGTCAGAAAAGAAAGTAGGTTTCGGGGGGGGGGGGGGGGTTCATTGATTAGTACACCCCTGATGCTGGTAAGGTCGAGATCGTGGTCGTACATCTCCAATTTCCTGCCTATCTTCTTTCTGAGATTGACCAGCCAGCTGGGTTAGTTTGGTTATTATTTTCTATTGAAAAAGAGTCAGCTGTCTGCGCGAGTCATATTCTTCTTGCGACACAACATTCTCATTAAATAAATAGATGTCAGTCATACTTGTGATGGTTCCCAAGGATCCAATATGATCACTTCATTTAGGTCTATACCACTTGAATCGGTGAACAACCGAACCCTTGGGACCTTCTTCAACCCCAGGATGAGTCGACATCGAGGTGCCAAACGACTCCGTTGATAAGAGCTCTTGGAAGTCATCACCTGTTATCCCCAGCGTACCTTTGATCCGTTGAGCGAGAACCCTTCCACACGGGACTCTCGGATCACTATGGCCGACTTTCGTCTCTGTTCGACCAGTCATGCATGCTTATACCATTACGCTCACGAGCATAATCTTAGCTTGAGACTACCTACGCACACCTCCGTTACTCTTTAGTAGGCATCTACCCCATATAAACTACCCACCTTGCAGTCCCCCCCCCCCCCCGAATGATCGGTGCGGCGGTTAGGTATCCTTAGAAGAAAAAGTGGTCTTTCAGGATTGTTCATTGTGTGTCACCACCTCCCACCTATCCTACACATTCGATCAAGGTTGTCACTACGAAGCTATAGTAAAGGTGCACGGGGTCTTACCATCTAGCCGTTGGTACTCCGCATCCCCAATCTAGTAACCCGTAACCCAGATGAAAACTCTTTTTATTTTGTTATTTGGAGAAACGTTTTTTTATTTATTAATGTCAGTTGGATGCCATTCGCCTCTACCTTAACAAGCCAAAGATAACTAACCGAAAACTGGATGAACTTGACCCGGAGCTCCACCAACTGCAGGACTTCTCCAGCAATAGGTGCAACACTAGGTCTCACATATACTATACATTTGCAGTTACATACCAGAAACACTATATAAGCTCGGTATCAAATTAAAACACAAATGACAGTATAAAACAATTCATTTAATGAAAGAAAAATATTTCACTGATAAGTAAATTGAGTCAGTACAAAAAAATTATACGTACAAATTAAAATTAACTTACCATCTTTACTACCTGAATAAAATATCAATCTATAGTACAACAATTTACATTTCAACAGCACAAGATCATCCTACATTTCAACAGCACAAGATCATCCTTGTATTACAGTTATCGATAACTGACCTTGAACTGAGAATGAAACGGATGATAAACATGACCATCAAATCCCATATTTTGTGCACCTACAGCTCCACTGCAACCTTTTTCATCACCGCCCAATTCGTTCCTTTCACCACCACCATCGCCCGCTTGATTAACAGCTTTGCCCCAATCTTTCATCTCCTCCATTGGTTAATGATTAACAATAACCAAATTGTCACCATCTTCATCATCGTCCTCATCTTCGCCCCAATCTTTCATCTTCTCCATTGGTTAATGATTAACAATAAGTGAACCATCAGTATTTAGACCAAACACACTTTTCTTGACCATATATGTTACAAAAACTATATTATTCTACTATAAGCATAAGTCTTCAAATATAATTAAAATTTAATGTGACCGTTACCAACATACGATGAACTGCATGATTCAATAATTGGATCTCTTCAAATAACCGACGAACAAACGATAACAGGAACAACAATGCAATGCAGAAAGCATCTTTGGAAACAAATAAAGAATTGCTAATTAGAACAAATATGGTGATCTTGATCCACTACCAAACCAATTTTTCATAGTTTATCCAACACCTAAAGGATTAACCAAGCTATAGTAAAAAGTGGGATATCAAGAGATCATGTCATGGAGTATGTACAGAAAAATGTAGCTTTATACCAATACCGAAACGAGATTCCATTGACTATCTAGGTTGCTGCAAATTTCATGCGGAGTGAGCCCACCACAGCTCTAAGAAAGGTATAGTCTCTTTAGATTATGTAACTACTATGTTAGAACCCGTATGATAACAGGTTAATAAAACAAACACATGTAGTGCACAGTGTAATAAAACAAAAACAATAAATAAATGATAATATAAACAATTACAAACATTTTTATTAATATCATAAAATTACCAATAGTATACACGTAATAAACATTAGTGTTTTGTAATAGTTAACAAACTTTACAAAACTTTAAAGTTTTTTATTGGTAAGCTTTCATGAATACTATATATATATAGGCCATGCTGTATAAAGTTATATAGAAATTTGAATAGAACTTTGTAATTTCAAACCAAAATAATAAAATTTGAGAAGTCTCATTTCATAAATTGGATTTAAGCAAAGAACCAAAAGGATATAATTAATTTATCGAAACCCAAGTTTTTACCAACGAATCTCCTATGGATGTTTTAATTTTGTGTTGCATTCGATAAACCGATACCCATATTGATCAATATTGATTGAAACAAATGTAAAAAGAAGAAATCAAACAAACCTTATAATTCCAATATAGAAGACGAATGCAAAAGCAGACGACGATCGTTCTGAATATGTATAGTCTAATCGCATTTATATTTTTTATTAGGGTATAATCATTAAATAATTAGGTTGAGGATTACATAGAATTGTTAGGTTTAAGAAACGCCTGAAGAATGAAAATGAAATTGCTTTTGACATAGTTTGGTTGTTTACATAACCCGCTATATGTGAATTGAATTTTAATTTAATGAAAAGGAAAAATAAAAAAAAGGCTAAAATGTCATATGAAATAATTTAAAGAGATTTGATGAAAAGTATTAAATAAAAAGAAAAAAAAAATTCATGTGACAATTTAAAGAGATTTAATGTAAAGTATTTTAATAAAAAAGAAAAAAAATAAAAAAATGGAAAAATATCATATGGTAATTTAAATAGATTTGATAAAAAACATTTTAATGAAAATGAAAAAATAAAAAAAAATGTCAAAATGCCATATGACAATTTAAAGAGTTTTGATGAAAAGTAGGAAAAAATGATTGTTAAAAATTCACTCTTTTATTAGGTAGGTAGATTTTTTTCTCTCTTTATATTTATTTGGTTACTTTTATAACTTTTAATCGAACCTGAAATGACCCGCTTTAACCTGTTATTTGAAATTCCTCAATTTCAGTTGTGCTTCTCTCAAAGTTGGGAAATGAATAGATGGCTATTTATAAATCAATTTTAATAAATAGATTTGATCCATTTATTTGGACAAGTATGCTGACCTATTTATTGTTCAATTTTAACATATTACTAAATGATCATATAACATTCCAGATTGTAGAGACACTACCAAAAGACCTTGACAAGGAAGCTTCTGAATTTGATCCAGAAATGAAACACAAGACCAAACAAATGATCTAATCAAAGCAATAGAAGCATTTGAAAGCACTATGATGAATTGAAACCAGCTTTGGAACCATGAATATGATCCAAGCCTAAAATTGTCTATCAAATTTGACTTATGTATACAAACGCTACCTTTGCTTCCACGTACTCATTGTTTTCAATGGGATTACTAATTGTTTTTTATTTCTTGTATTGACTGTGTTGTTACAATTGAAAGAGAAATTACAAATAAATAGATGGAACTTTTACTCTAAACAAGGAATACAAAATAATAAAGGAAAGAAGTGTCCCCTTGATTTTGCTCCAACGGTCCATGGCTCCAAGTTGTCATAATCATCATACTTTCTCACAATTGAAAAAGGATGTCAAATAATTGATACCAAAGTATTTTATTTTTTAACACTTCCTCTCAAGTTGAGTAGTGGGGTTTCTAATGCTCAACTTGTCAAGACATTGGTTAAATATTCTTCCGTTGACGGCCTTTGTTAATATATATGTTAATTGGTCTTCTGATAGAACAAACGGAAGCTCTATAATCTTGGCTTCAAGTTTTTCTTTGATAATGTGCCTATCAACTTCCACATGTTTTGTACGATCGTGTTGAACTGGATTTTCGGAAATTTTTATTGCAGCTTTGTTGTCACACATGATTTTACTGTCTTCAGTTTGGGGAAATCCGAGTTCTGTCAAAAGTCTATGTATCCATAGAACCTCCGCCACGCCCCGTGCAATTCTTCGGAATTCGGCTTCCGCACTACACAATGCTACCACCTTCTATTTTTTGCTTTTCCATGTAACTAAGTTTCCACTGACTAGAGTGAAGTATCCTGATGTTGATCTTCCATCATCTTTATCTCCTGCCCAGTCTGCGTAGGTATACAGTTGAACCTTTAAATGTTTATTTGGTCGAAAAAGAACTCCATGGCCTACTGTTCCTTTAAGATATCTGATAATCCGCATTACTGCCTCCATGTGGGAAACTTGAGGTTGGTGCATGAATTTGCTGATTACTCCAACTGCATATGCAATGTCTGGACGAGTATACGACAGGTATATTAGTTTACCTACTAAGCGCTGATATCTTTCTTTGTTTGTCAATTCTGCTTCCTCTTCCATATGAAGCTTATGGTTGACTCTCGTTGGGGTATCAACTAGCTTGCAATCAATCATTCCAATTTCGGCTAAAAGCTCAAGAATGTATTTCTTCTGGCATATGAAGATCCCTTATTTAGACCTTAGTACCTCAATTCCAAGAAAGTACTTAAGTCTTCCCAAGTTCTTCAATTCAAATTCAGTGAACAAGTTTGTCTTTAACTTTCTCATTTCTTCTTCATCGTTTCCTGTAATAATCATGTCATCAACATATATAATTAAACAAGTAACAAGTTTACCTCGTCGTTTAAGGAACAATGTATGATCCGAGTTGCTTTGTTGATATCCATATTTCTTCATTGCTAGAGTGAATCTGCCAAACCAAGCTCGAGGAGATTGCTTGAGCCCGTATAGAGATTTTTTTCATCGACACACTTCTTTTGGCAATTGCTTGTGAATCCAGGTGGAGCTTCCATATAAACTTCTTCTTCTAATTCTCCGTGTAGGAATGCATTCTTGACATCAAATTGATGAAGAGACCATCCTTCATTTGTATCAATCGAGAAAAGAACTCTGATTGTGTTAAACTTTGCTACCGGGGAGAACGTTTCTGAGTAGTCAACCCCGTATGTTTGTGTGTAGCCTTTTGCAACTAGTCGTGCTTTATATCTTTTGATAGTTCCATCAGATTTGTGTTTGATTATAAAGACCCACCGACATCCTACTGGTTTTTTTCCCATAGGAAGATCACATTTTTCCCATGTGTTGTTTTTCGTTAAAGCCTGCATTTCTTTATCCATTGCATCCTTCCACTTCTTTGATTTCAGGGCATGCTCCATAGAAGTTGGAATTTGTTCAGTGTAAAGAGAACATGTCTTGGCTTCTTTGGATAGGTTCCCTACGACTATGTTTGCTACAGGATACCTAGAAGATTTGGATTGTTTATCAGGAGAGTATCGTTTGGCTGGAATTCCTCTATTGACTCTTGACGGCAAAACATAACTTTCAGTCGTTTCTTATTGTCTCGTTTTTTCTTGTATTGGTTCGACATTTTCCTCCTGCACTGTTTGTTCTACTTCTATCTCATGCTTGTCTGATATATCAATATTTTCATGAGACCCTTCATCTGCTATATTCTCAGATGTTTGAGAATTACTTATCTCAGATGTCATGTCGGGATGAATTTTGTCTGGAACATTTATTGTAGGTCTACCAAGTTGGGAAGTTTGTGACTCATTTTGGGTGTTGTGATTGACTTATTCGGATGATTATGCCCATTTTGGAGCCCACTTTAGCCAATGCAGGGTGTCATACTCATTCTCCCCATCACCACTGTGTTGGGAGGTATAAAAGAATTCAGTTTCAAGAAAGTCACAGTTCATGGTGGTATGGATATATCGACTTTTTGGACTATAACATCAATACCCTTTTTGGTTGACACCGTAGCCGACAAAAACACATTTTTCAGCACACAGGTCGAGTTTAGTTCTATTGATCTTGGGTATGTGTACAAAGACCGAACACCCAAATATACGTGGTTGTAAAGTGAGGGCGGGCGGTAGTTTGGAAAATTCTGAAAAGGCTTGAAGAGGGGTTTTTAGGTCAAGAGCTTTTGTTGGTAGCCTATTGATAAGATATGCGGTAGTAGCAAGAGCTTCGGGCCAGAAGGAATTCGGAACTTGGGATTCAATCAAGAGGGCTCGAGTTATTTCTAAGAGGATGCGATTTTTTCGTTCAACGGTGCCGTTTTGTTCGGAAGTGTGGGAGCACGAGGTTTGGTGAATTATCACTTTAGATTGACAAAATTGTTTCATGGAATCGTTTATGAATTCCCCACCATTATCGGATCGAAGAATTTGGATGTTGTATTTACATTGTGTTTGTATCATAGCATAAAACATAGTGAAGTTATCAAAAACTTCAGATTTATGTTTTAGAAAATAGATCCATGTCATACGAGTGCAATCATCAACAAAAAGTGCAAAAAAACGAAAGTTTTGTCCTCCAACAACTTTTGACGGGCCCAATACGTCCGAATGGATGAGGGAAAAAAGGTAAATTAACCTTCGTGTTATCTGGTTTAAAAGTATGTCTGTGGCTTTTAGCCAAAGCACAAGTTTCACAATTTAATGTTTTATTAGAAGGAAATAATTTCAGAAATAAAAGGTTTAGATAACCGATAGAAGGATGTCCCAATCTCCTATGTCACAACCAGACTTCCCTATCTGTAGTTCCATGAGCTAGCAACACAGTCCCATGTCGAGTTACTTCATCCACATAGTACAACCCTTGACGTTCAGTGCCACGCCCAATGATCATTCCCGTCCTAATATCTTGCAAGATGCAAAAGGTTGGGTGCATTAAAACTGTGCAATTTAATTCTTTTGTAACATGGCTAATAGATAATTGTTTATGTGACAAGGAAGGAACATAAAGACAATTTGAGAGTTTTAAATTAGGCGATATTTCAATAGTTCCTCCGCCCTTAACAGGAACTATACCTCCATTGGCCGTTTTTATGTGGTTAATTTTGGGCATGGTCGTTGAAATTATGTCGGATTGTTCAAAAATCATTATGTCAGTAACACCACAATCAAAAATCTATGATTTATTCGAAATATCACATGTCTTGACCATATTAACTTCTCTCCTAATATCATTTACGTTATTTTTGTGAAAAGAATATTCTAAGCTTTTATTTTTAGTTTTTTGGCCAGTATCATTAAAGGCATTATCAATTTTAACAAATTCATCCGTGATTTTATTACAAAAGAAAGGTGTTTCAAGATCTTTATTATGTAAAATAGATTCTTTTAGGCTTTTTGGTTGCAAGTATTAGGTTCATTAAGGGGATTATTTAAAACCTTTTGAACTAAAGGGTGAATAAACTCAAGATTGCAAATATTAGGATGAAATGAATATATATTGCAAAAATCAGGGTTTGAGATTAGTCTCTCAACCCTGTTACCTCTATCGTCAGAAACATCGGATGCTCTGCCACCAAGTCCATTGTTGTTGTCTATTCCGATTTCGTGTGGAACTATCCTCTCATTCGCGGAGGCTTCTGAACCGGCGCCGCCGATGGCTTTTCCGGCTGCACAGGTTACCCCCCCCCCCCCCTTCTTTCTTTGTGGTTATCATTCCACCAATCGGGGTAACCGACAAGCTTGAAACACTGTTCTTTCGTGTGTTTTGACATACCACAATGGTCGCATTTCAGTTTGCTTCTATCAATCCGGGATAATGAACCGGTATTCAAGCTCTTGTGGTCCGTGCCTCCCTTTGATAGAAACCCTAGACCATCAGACTCGCGTCATCCGTTGGCATTCAAACATGCCGCTGCATTTTTTTTCAAACTATCGGATAGATTCTGTTTTTGGGCGTTAAGGATGTTTTTGAGGAGGTTGCGATTTGCAGGGCAAGATCGTTGTTGCTCCTGTTCGCATCGTCCATAGTGGCTGGACAAAATATAGGTTGGAATGAGGTAAGTGATGAGCCGGTTTTTTGAGCGGGTTTATCCTAAGATCGTGTTGTTACAATTGAAAGAGAAATTACAAATAAATAGATGGAACTTTTACTCTAAACAAGGAATACAAAATAATAAAGGAAAGAAGTATCCCCTTGATTTTGCTCCAACGGTCCATGGCTCCAAGTTGTCATTTGCTGTTAGTTTCTCACAATTGAAAAAGGATGTCAAATAATTGATGCCAAAGTATTTTATTTTCTAACACTCATTACCGGTAATCCTCTACTAGTTGTAGAAGACAATTAGGTTACACAAACTTTTCATGATTAACCATGTCAAATAAAACTTTTTAATTAACAAATCATATTTATCATTTTAAAACTAGAAAACATCTACACGATCATCCATCCAACATCAAATTATGAATACTAGTCATTCTTCTCCGGTCTAAACTAAATTTCATCGTGCTATAAAATTTTACTTAACACAAGTTAGATGTTTAAAAGCCTATTTGCAAACAAGAAAACATATAAAACTCCCAAAATATGTTTCAAAATTACAAAAATACTACAAACATTCTTTCTCAACAATGTTTTCTTTTTCCAAACTCCAAAACTAAGTAGTCGAAAACCCTAATAACATAGTAAAACCAATCCCTCAACGCAGACCTCAACGCTTGTCCAAACCGACGATCTCTTTTAGGAGATCAATTGGACTATCACTAAGCCATAAGCTAGTTGTACTACAAATATTAATTAAAAAGAATTTATGTAAAAGTATATATTTAATGAATATTTGATAGTTCTTTTTAGACAATGTTTTTTCACTGGTTTACATATGACGGAAATTCAATCGTCCCCAATTATTTGACGCGTCATGTTCGACTCAAAAACCACAACAACTAGGTAAATTCCCCTAAATGCAGACTCCAATGTTTGCCTAAACCAATAAGCTCTTTTAAAGCATTCCGGGCAACTTTTTTTTTCATGTCTACAATTACATTAAAAAACTCTATATTTCTCTTTCAAATACAATTAAATAATATATTTTTACATCTTTATCATTATCTTTTGTCTTGTCTCCACTCACAACCACTTTCAAATATGTTAAAATATAAATAGAGTATAAACCGTGTTCCTCCAAATTTACTTATCTCTTTAAAAAAATTTTCTCTTCCCTAACCACAACCATTTCAAACCTCTAAAAAAATTCACAAATTCCTTTCACGTAATTATAGAAAAAGTAGTAAGAATGCTTTTGGAAGCAACTAGACTATGGATTACCACTAAACCAAAATCAAGTTATATTACAAATATAAACATTTATTAAAAAGAAGTCATCTAAAAGAGTATATTTTTATTTAATAAATAAATATCTGATGGTTGTTCGTATACAAAAAAGTCAAAATGTCAACGGTTTGACCAGATATTATCTCTTCGATCTTTTTGAATCCAATCCAATCAAATCATATTCTCTTGGATCAGATCTCAAGACCCATCAGGTATCCAATTTCCATCCGTACCGTACCCACATCGATTTTCTTCCTAAGTTTTGATCTTATCAATTCCGATTTTTGTTGAAAGTTTTGGGTAATTATTGAATTTGATTCAGTTTTGGTTTTGAATATAAAATTAATCAAGAAATGGAAGTCTGTGAAGCAAGCTTGTTTGGTTTTGATTTGGAATCTTTATCTCATCTCATGCTTTAAGAATAATCTCTTTTTCTTTTCATAGGAAAATATATAGTGATTTGTTGTTTTAACTTGCATTTCCTTTTTAGAATACTATACTGTTTTTGCTAAATAATAATATGGAATTTGATCTTAAAATTTGCAAAGAGAAGATGAAGTTTGATATTGAGTTGACAAACCTTTGTTCCAATGAATTAGCTAAATATGGAATTTGCTTCAGCTTTTGGTGATTTATTAATAACAAATTGCAAGTCTGTGACGTTTTAGTTTGGATCCCGGTTTTATGCTGTACTTTCAAATGGAACTCTTTTAATAGGAAATTTTAAAGTTTGAAACTGCATATATTTTGTTGGTGTACGGAAAGTAATCGCAGTCGTATTGTTGTTGATTTGTCGTTTTAATTTGATTCGCTTGCATATACCTGATTTTCACTTGCAAATTTCTCTCTAGGAATACTATACCCCTTTTATTTTATTTTTTTTTTAAAATAAAGCGATAGATTAATATGGAATTTTGATCTTAAAATTGCAAAGAGAATATGAAGTTTGATCTTGACTGATTTTTTGTTGAAATTGTTAAGCAAATATGAAATTTGCTTCAATTTTTGGTAGTTTATGTTTAAATATCGATTATCATTAATCAGGAATTGGAAGTCTGTGAAACTAGTTTGGTTTCAATTTTGAATCTAAACTTATTATATCTTACAATTAATGGTTTTAATTTTTTTACAGGAAATTTGGGTTGAATATGGGTTACCTGGATTCATTATCATCAATAATCCCGGGTCAATCCAATGGTGAATCCCCCGATAGTGGAGGCGGTGTGAGTGAAGATTTGAAGTTCAGCTACGGGTTTGCAAGCTCACCGGGTAAAAGATCTTCAATGGAAGATTTCTATGAAGCCAGAATCGATTCTGTAGATGGTGAAACAATCGGTCTGTTTGGAGTATTCGATGGTCATGGGGGTGCACGCGCTGCAGAATACGTTAAACACCATTTGTTTAATAATCTCATCAAACACCCAAAGTTCATATCCGATACAAAAGCTGCCATATCCGACGCGTACAGTCACACAGACACGGAGTTTCTAAAATCCGAGAATAATCAAAACCGAGATGCTGGGTCAACTGCCTCAACCGCCATCCTAGTTGGTGACCGGTTGTTGGTTGCAAACGTTGGTGACTCACGCGCGGTTATTTCCCGAGGTGGTAAAGCTTTTGCTGTGTCTCGTGACCATAAGCCGGATCAGAGCGATGAACGGCAACGGATCGAGGATGCAGGCGGGTTTGTGATGTGGGCGGGGACTTGGAGGGTGGGTGGCGTGCTTGCGGTGTCGCGTGCGTTTGGTGATAAGTTGTTGAAACAGTATGTTGTGGCGGATCCTGAGATCCAAGAGGAAAAAGTTGATAACTCGCTTGAGTTTTTAATTTTGGCAAGTGACGGTTTATGGGACGTGGTTAGTAATGATGAGGCGGTTGCAATGGTGAAACCGATTCAGAGCCCGGAAGAAGCGTCAAAAAGGTTAATGCAGGAGGCTTCAGAACGAGGTAGTGCTGATAATATTACGGTGGTTGTGGTTCGTTTTTTGGATAATGAAGCGAGTGGGTCGAGTTCTGCTTGTTGAAATGTAAGTGTGCACTGACCAAATTTCAAGTGTTGTTTCTGAAACGTAAGTTTGTTCTTAGGGTTGGTTCCGCGTGGGTTGGAAACACAATATGTAATTCAAATCTGAAAAATCTTAAGTTTTTGTATGAGCTTATAATAGAATAAGCATTTGCTTATTTTGGAACTAGTTTTGTGAGAATTGTAATCCAGAGATTGAATCTTAAGTGTTGAGTTGAATCTGCAACTGTTCTTTTCTTTTGCTTTAAACCTTTTTGCTGAACTTTGTTTGATTGGAAAATGAATGTGTTGATTTAAATATCAAGCGTTTGGAGCATGCATGCCTGCCTGCCTGTATGGAAATATATTGGATTGTTGATTAAAAAAGCGTGAATCGTTATTTGACGTAACGTTGCTTTTTGTATACCCGAATCAAGTACGCATGAAGTTGCTTTTTGTACAATCAAATAAGCAATTTGTATTTTACATTTCAGCTGTTTTGTCAAGTAAACCACAAAGGATGATGATGTTAGAAACAGCCATATTTGGATGTGAGTATAATAAGCAGTGGCCATTATTTAAAAAATGAAAGTTTATTTCTCTTAAGATCGTGATTAATGTATTTGTATACAATTGAATTCAGTTAACGGTACGATGTGGACTAAGCAGCATGGCAAAATCTTATGTTGATGGTATAATAGTTTAGGGGTGCATAATAAAACAGCTAAGCTAATCAGCTTTAAAACAGGTTTGGATTTTAAAACCCGGTCGCCCCAGAAAATAATTTGATTCGGTACAGAACCTATTTTTAATATGGATATATTTTGTTTTAACAGATATTTTCCGGATAGATCTGGGGTTAAAAGAATATTAAAAAAAAAAACCTGATTTTAAATTAGAGGATTGGTTTTTGACCGGTGTCATCCAAATCGGTTTGGGACAGGCATTCTTAAATAATAGTAGTTTATAAGATTATTTCCAACCTATCTTTTTAAATTTTGTGAGATGATTTTGTAAATTATAGGATAGTGTTAAAAGTGGTTGAGGAGAGGAAGAATAAATGTATAAAAAAGTAATATTTAGTTGAACTGGAGAGCAGAATGCAATGTTTTTAAGTGTGATTATAGAGATGAGAATGAGAGACGGGCTGAGAATGCTTTAATCAGGTTAAAATTGTGCATTATACATGTTGAATAAATATAATGTTGGATTTTGGGATCATTTTAGCTAAGCTGAAAGAACACTTAGAACATACCAATGAAACAACAAACAACTGAGAAGTATCACATTAATTGAATTCATATTGAATTATAAATCAATTAATCATATGAAATTTAAATGCAACAGAAATTAACAAGCTATTGAAGGTTTCATGTGGAAGAACAAATTTACATTAATCTAGTCAAAAGATTACAAACTATTGCCCCCCCCCCCCCCCAACCTTAGCTCATCATTCCTTGATTTCTTAGTACAACAAGTAATGTAATTAGGTGAATGTGTATTGTGCAAAAGCGTTAACGAAGAAGAGACGTCATCTTCATTTTATACAAGTGTGAAACTCTAAGAGCTAAAGGTGAAATCGACAGCTAACAAATTATGTTACAAATAACTGATCAACTATACCAAACAACTGATTGCAATAGAACCCCATGTTAGCTACTGTTCTTCTCAAAACAGATAATATGAAATCATCATATGTTTATCTTCAATTCTTTTTAGTCATCAGTAGTTTAGTTCTTCAGTCTTTATATAAGTTATTGTTGTCAGCACTTTGAGAGTAGTTTGCTTTTTTACCATAATGAAGAACAACTGATGTTTGAACCATCAATTGTTTGGTTTCTGGCCATTAGTCCATTGCAAGGTTCAATAATCCCCCCCGGACTGGATGCCATAACCATTAGTTATTTTGACTCCAGTGTATTATCTTAATAACCTTTTGATAGCAGACTCTTTAAATGGCCTTAGGAAATCAGCTCATAGGGTGTCATCATCTTCCATCCTAAGTGGAAGGTTTATCAGCTCTTTCATAACCTCTTCATCAACTATGAGAATATCATATAGTTGACCTCTCTTGTTTCTATAGTATCCAATCTTATTGTCACATAGGCTTGGTATTTCTTGTGGCTCCATCTTGTGATCTTAAGCTTAGATTGGAGTTGTCTAGAGGTTGAAGAAGGTTCTGCCTTTGAAGCTGTGGATCTTAGATCAAACTTGAATCCTCTTTTTTGCTTTACCAGAAAGAAGTCGTTTCACATGCAAGTGTTCTTTAGCACTTAACTGCCTTTTCCTGGCTGTCAACACATTTCTCATTGCTATGTCAATAGCAGTTGCTTGGGTGACAATTCTCAAGACTAGATATCGTGACACAATTACGATAATCGAACAAGAACAATCACGAAACACTAAGATGTGGTCGGCGGAATCAACGAGAAAGTTGCTAATTATAGTAAGTCAATGAAGAACAAAACCACAAATAACTCAAAAGATTTCATTATAACTGATAATCAGAAAGGTATAAGGAAAGCTGAGTGTTTTAGGTGGAAAATGTCAGGTGCGGCTGTCAATACTAGGTCAGAGCATAATCAAAGGTGTTATCTCATAAATGAGACGTATTATTCTATTTATAGGCACCTGATATTCCTTCTAAAAACCCTAATCATTACAAAACATTCCTAAAATAAACACAAGTGTAAACTGGTCTTCAAGTAGAAATATTCCTTCGTCGAGCAGACCTTGTAATCTTGAGTACGCTCGGAACATTACTTCGAGTAGACTTTTACTTAGAATATTTTCCCGAGAAAATATTCCTCTCAAACAAGTTTCAATCTTCATGATAAGTCCAAACTTTTCTCGGAGATATCCCACGAGCAAACAAGTTCTTCACTGAATCTCTTCAATCTTCACTAAGGATTATTAGAGGAAACTTAGTATACTCGGATACTCTAGCTTACTCGAGATTGAATTTGCTCAGAGTAACACTTAGAATAATTTTCATAAACTCCCCACAAGCATACTTGAGATCCATCTTTATTATATCCTTGCTCGACCCACTAGGTTACTAGGGAACTTAGTTTAAGCAAAGACTCATCAAGGGTTTACTCCTTAGAAACCTTGATTGATAGAAGAACTAACCTTGCTCGACAAAGTGTACCTTGCTCGAAACTAACACTTATAAGATTTCATGAAGAATATCTTGCTTGGATAAGATATCTTTCTTGAGGAAGTAAAACCTTGCTCGGAGTGCATGAGCTTGCTCTAGTTCCATACTTAGCATTTTCCTGGGAGGTTGATGTAACACTTGGTAAAATTTTATCGCTAATGTAACAATGATTAGCAATAAACTATCATTATATGAATAAAATTTTTCCTTATTAAGATTCAAAATCTTGCAAAGCCAACAAAAAGTCTAAATTTCGCCACGTAACGAGCATTACGTGGAATAACCTCGGGCAGTGGGCCAGAAAATAAATTTCTAATATGATTAAATGGCCCCGAAAATTCAAAACAACCCGTGAAGATGAAGGTCTGCAATAAGACTTTGTAACTCTAAATTTTTTAAAAGAATAAATTAGCGTATCAAGTCTTGCTTACTTTCTCCTAAGCTAAGTGAGAAAGGATTGCAGGCTAGATTGAAGGTATGCGAGTTTATTGATTCCACTCCGCTTTCAAGCAAGATTGGGTGAGTGTTCAGTGTACTTGAGTAATAGTATGAAGGCTCTAGTGGGCGTACTATTTTACCTAGTGGGCGTACTGTCTGACCTAGTCCACTCAAGGCAAGCAAATTTTTTTGAAAAGCGCTAGAAATCGTGGTATGCTAAAACATTAGTGATAATATATAAACATAATTTTAAAAGGCTCGAATCGCAAAAACTAAAAAATAAGCAAACGAAAGTCAGCACAAGACACTGAAAGGACCCGACACCAACTATTTTCAGAAAATAGTTTATGTTGTCAGTAATTTGATTTTGCTCAAAGTCTGACAAAAATTACTAAAAACGGGATCCGGTTGATTGTCTAAAACTCCCAATACATTAAACCAAATCACCAAACAAATTATATTATAACCCAATCCTTCACTTCCTAACCCCCCCCCTGGCCGACCCTTGTGCCACCTCACCTCATCCACCTCTTTTTCTTTCAATCATCTATCAACAACTCATACTTTTAATCATTCCCCCCTAAACGCTAGATTATTGATGTGTAAACACTCCACCTAATCCACATTACACCCTAACTTAACAACTCACCACTCTACTCCCTTCCACTCTCTTTATATATACGACAAACACACACACACACACACACACCCCATTCAAAATTCAAATTTCACAAATCACACATAGGTTATATCAAGATCAAAGGTGGAATTAGATATCTAGGAGGAAGATTCAAGTGGAAGGAAGTATCACACACACACAAAGATCATCCATTTCATCAAAAACCCAAGTAAGTTGTAGTTATAGGTTGATTTCTATGTTTGAATAGATGCGACTATGTGTTCTTGGGTTGAGATTGATCTTGGAGATTGAAAATTTGTGGATGCATGTGTGTGTGTACATGGCCGTATATATGTATTCATGAGTGTGTGGAAGTGTTGAACCATGACATACATGTATATATTCATCAACTTCACCCTTGAATTATTGAAATTGATTAGAGATATTATTATTATTGATTAAATTAAGTAATTGGATAATTAGGTGAAATTATGGATGGATTTGATAAATGAGCTTGATATCATGATGGATTTTAGGTAGTTGATGATCAATGAGATTGTTAATATGAACATAATCTATTGAATTGCTAGCATTGAAATGGAAATTGGCAAGAGCTTGTTCATGAATTGAAAATTTTGCAATTTAGGGATTACTTGAATAAACTTGGATAATTTGATGATAATTGATAATTAATGGAATTGGAAATTGATATTGATGATAGGTTGTATGCTAGAGAATTTCTAACTTATTAGTTTAAAGACAATGCTTAGAGTCAGATTGATGAAAATTGTTAAATTGATAAATAATGAAACTTTGTTGGGTGCATAGTTGAAATTTTGATTTTGATATGAATGCTTAACATATATGATCTTGATAGATGATGCGTTACTAACTTGTATTTTGATAGAATACATCATCAAAGTGTCTATTGTATTGTTGTATGAATTACTTGTCAACTACTTTCTATAAATAGAAACTTTGTAACTTGAATAATAGAAAAATCAAAATTTAAATAGAGCAATAGGTTGCATGAAACCTTGTCAAACTAGTTGAATGAGATAAATAAGATTCATACTTGATTATAATTGTAAGCTTGGATTAGATCAAAATTATTGGAATTAAAAAGTTACTATAATAGAAACTTTGATGATTGAACACTTAGAAAATTCATAAGTTGATTAGTTAATGATGAAATTCTTGAGATTGTACATGCTTTATGAGATTTTTTGATGATGGAAATGATCAAATACTTGATGATTTGATTAGAATAAGCACACATGATTAGGCATGCATGTCAGAAAATTCTAAAGGAATAAATAATATATTTGAAAAGTGTAAGTTTGGCATGTTGTGATGACCATGATGATGATAAGAATCTGGACTTTTTGATGTTATGATGATGCTTGTTCATATTTGAATTGCTAAGTTTGATTATTGCTATTATTAGTAAACTTAAGATATGAATTTAAGAACCTAAATTGATTAAAATGGGCTATATGATATTATGTGATCAAACCTGGAAATAATTGTGAATTATATATATATAGTTAGTTAGTTAGTTCATAAGATAACTAATGTGTATCTATTTGGTTTAATTTACTTGTCGGTAACTTTAACGGTCGATAAATCGACTTTTAAACGCGAACCGACACGACGATTATGGACTGTTTTAGAACAGCCCCTAAGGTTGTAAAGTATTCATATATAACATAACTTAATATATTAAAAGAGGACAAGATATCAAAAATTTGTCCTAAACGGTTCGTGTCGCGAAAACTGACACGAAAACATTAAAAGTTGCTATTTTAGAAAATAATAACTAAAATGAAAAATAAAATATATTTATAAAAGAACTCATAAAACTTAACAAATATAGATGTAACAAGTGCTTTCAAAGATTTAAAGGTAATATTTTATACGAAAAGTCGACCGGTTCATTTTTAAACGCAAAACCGACAAAATCAATAAAAAAATCGATTACAAATAATAATTATATATTTTCTTAAAAAATTCCAGCAACTGAAACTTTAATATATTGTTTTGTTTTTTATCACTTATTTAGTTATATATATTTTTAATAAATTAGGTATTAAGACAATAGTTAATGAAACCCGAGTTATACTTACTTGTTAACTTGTTAGATAGGAATTATGTGCTTGTGTGTGAAGAAACACGGATCCGATCCCCTGGAATGGGTTCTGGATCCAATGAGTCCACAGGGTAAAATACGATAACGACTAACACAGTATGAGCACAACTACTGAAAGTCCAATGACTGGAACCTGCAAAACAGACACCGTGAGTCTGGTTACAGGAAGGACAAGAGGGGGTCTTCCTGTAACCACCCTCCGGCGTGAGAATCAGTAACGTTCGTAAAGAGAGAAGTACTGAAGTACAACAAACTAAGAGTAGTCAGAATATATGTAAGTAAGAATACCGGTGAGTGAATGTGTATGAATACCTCATGCAGGTTGACAAGGTATTTATAGCCGAAGGAGGTAGGAAGGTGATTGGGCCAGCTGTACTCTTCTAGAAGACCTTAATAACTGCCTGGACGCATGTCTTCTTATGATAGGTGGAGCTATACGTCCCATGTGCATGGGTATAACAACCTGGACACGCGTCACCTAATGATAGGACGAATTGCACCCTGGCCATGTGCATGGTTATAACAAACTGGCCAGGTGTCCTTCTTTCATTGGTGGGCAAGTCACGTACTCCTCAAGTAACAATCGTGGAAATTCTTCTAGAGTGTAGTTATTTATTGACAGCTGTCTAATCGGCATTGCCCTCCGGTCATATTGGCGGACCAATGTCTTGTCCTGCGGATGACTTCTGAGGGTGCCAGGATGCTTCCGCGCGTGGTATGAGGATGTTCTTCCTCTTCCGTGGTATGCGGGTGATATGTGAGAGGCTCCTTTATGGCCCGCGGGTAGTACTTAAGATTATTTGGGTCTTTTTGGTACCCTACCTCTATAAGTCCCCCCAGTCCATTGTTTCTTACGTGTGAAGTCTTTATGCGGGTGAAATTATGGAATTGATGTATTTCGGGGGTTTTTGGATTTAGAAGTTAGGTAGAAAATTCTGTTGGTATAAATAATCCTGAAAAAGGACAAGTTGACCACTCACAGGCGCGTGAACAGATGATGGGATGTTTATGCCGGCTGTCACTGTACCCGACTACGCTGCTTTTCTCTTTTTCGAATTTCCCGCGTGACGTGGCGATTTTTGATTTGGAGATGAATTTCTCTCTCCATAGCCAGTTTATCTCCCCCTGGTAAAATGGCCGTTTATGCTGATTATTTCACCTGTGGGGATTTTCGTCTTCCTTTGACGAAATTCTTTATGAAGGTATTAACTGCCTATGGGATTCATTTATCCCAGCTACACCCACGTACTGTAATGCGAATTCGTCATTACGAAGTCGTGTGTATAGCACGTGACCTAGTGCCACACTTTGACCGATTCCCCGTGTTTTACTGATTTACCAACCGTGATGGTTGGTACACATGTCAAGGTTTTTTCGACCGAAGTATTGGGTAAGAGGTTGAGAAGGTGTCCGACGATTGGCGTTGTAAATTCTTTTGGATTTCTAAGGACGTGGTACCTGTTGCTATGGTCCGTCGTCCGGTTAATTCTCGTCTTCCGGCCGTTGTTACGGCTGCCCATGAAGGGCGTGATTGGTTCCGCACTCTAATGGCGGAACCAACGCCGATGCGGGCACTACCTGAGGAAGCCCTGGTGTGGGCGGGCATGAGCCGCTTATGGGCCTCGGAGTTTATGGAGCCCATCTTCATTGACTTACATGAACGTGAGTTGTCCTTAATGTTTTTTCTTCTTTCTTGAAGTTTTTTATGATTAAATTCTTATCTTTTCAGGTCGAGGTTCTATGCTCAGTGCCCTTTTTGAGGATAGAGGTTGTGTCCGACATAGCATTCGGGATGCCGGGGACCAACCTATTCTTGAGAAAACCAAGTCTCATTTCCTTTTTCCAAAGAAGGTGCGAGCTGAGCCTATTGTCTCGGACGCCACCTTTGAGACAGGTGTGTATGTTCTAAACCCTCATCCGCTTAATGCTATTACTTCTGATGGGACGGTCGCCACTTTATTATCGAGTGATGATGATGGCGATGCCTCTGATTTTTCTACCTCTCAAGGGGAGAGGGGGTCTGATGACGATGCACCAGAATCTTCTTCTATCTCCCATTTATTGGCAGAATTAGAGAAGAAGAGCGATTTTTTGGCTTTTCAAGCAAGTCAAGAGGACACCAAGAATTCAGATGTTGAGGCGGGACCTTCAAAGAAAAAACAAAAAACCCATCGTCCCAAGAAGCTACAGTACAGTCTCGCTGATCGCATTGACATGGTAGAAGGTATGTATTACCCTTGGGGTTCTTTACTGTTTTGGGCTGTTAGCTAAGTGTAGTTTTTTGTGTAGATCCGCTGATCTTGCCAGAGGATGTGTCTGAGAGGTTGCCTACTACAACTCCTCAGACAGAGAGGCAGCCTTCTCCTTCTTCAGAAAGGGAAGCGGGAAACAAGCATCCAGTCTGGGTCTGATAATCGTTTCGACTATCTTTTCCAGACTGGGAGTATCACTGGTGACCAGCAGACTGAACCTGCTGTTAATGAGGAGGGTTTCAGGACCGATGAGTCTCCTCTTCGACCTCCTCGTCAACAATCATCATCTTTCCCAGCTCGCCTAGAACCTTCTGGTTCTCGTTATTATAGGGACGCGAACTTGGGTGATAAGCACGAATTGTTTGTCCCTCCATGGGACATTACTAATGGGTCCCGGTTCATCGACCCCGGGGTTTGTATGAGTTTTATGAAGCATTGTGCGCCACCTACTGAGATGGCATATCAACGTGACCTCTTGTAACGATTCCGGAAAATTCAGGTATACCCTAGCCGGTATATACTATTTATGTGTTATTTAATAATGAATATATGAATTATAATGCGTTCATACGAGTATGTATGATTCACATTACGAATTATACTCGATTATACAGTTAATCGTATTGGAAATACGATTAACCGATTAACGGTTATTGAAGCCCGAACGAATCGAGGATTACATTATAGATGAGATATATGATATTTAGTGATGTTTACGAAGTATTAAAGCTTCGGGATAAGTGAATTAAAGCACAGAAAAAGAATTTTCGATTTAATGGTACGTCGGTACATTAAATGAAACCTTCAATACCAAACCAAGCAAGAGACGATCGATCAAGCCGAAAAAGATGCGCAATTATTAATAATATGATGTTTTAAGTTAATAAATGTCATGGTTTAAGTTTTTAAAGTTTTTAAATCGGTTTTATATAAATTTCATTTTTTAAGCCGAAAACGACCGTTTTAGCCTCGTTTTAAGCTAAATTAAACATTTAACCGAAAAACGAACTGAACCAGATTATCCAAAACATTATCCGGATTCCCAAAATCTGAATGAATGGCTAGAAATGGAGAAGTGGGTCCCACCCCACCCCCCTCTTTGGTCCGATCGGATAAGGGGGTAACACCCCTTACTTTGTTATTTTTTTTAAAACAAACATCTCCATGATCTTCAACTCTCTCCATTCTATGATCTAAAGATCCAAAAGTTTAGCAAGAAAACCGAGGTAAAAATCGAGTTATGTACGTGTTCATCTTCTTTTCTTGAGTTTATTTGCAAGAAAATGAGGTTTCAAGTGAAAAAGGGTGAAAACCCGAGATGAAACCGATTCT
Source organism: Bidens hawaiensis (assembly GCF_021521415.1). Lineage (NCBI taxonomy): Eukaryota > Viridiplantae > Streptophyta > Magnoliopsida > Asterales > Asteraceae > Bidens > Bidens hawaiensis. Next base: position 30,467 of record NW_027506721.1, read on the forward strand.
TGCATGATCAAGTGATGTATACGGGTTATACAAGGGATCTTGGTCCAAGAAAGGAGTTAAACGAACCAAAAACGAATTTTTACTGTTTAAACTTTAGTTTTGAAACAATAACCGAAACTATAGTGTAAGAGGCTTGATGGTGAGTGTAACTTGCTTGGTATTGTGGTATGTTGGTATTAGGTACTGTATTAAGTGGTAGATAAGGCGGAAAGACGAGTTTGTAGCTTGTAGTGGCGGAAAACAAAAGGTATATTCGGTTTATGTTCGGTTATGAGTGTTTTGGACAGATTGTGGTACGTTTAGAGTTAGGCTACGAAATTTCACAGAGATGATCTAAAAATGAAAATATGAGATCTGTGAAAATTTGGTAATTTTTGGACAAAGGATGAATATTTGGTGAATTTAATGCTCGGTTTTGGCTAAAAATGGTGAAAAAGAGTTAAATATCATGAAAAATTCTGGAAAATTCCAGATAAGCTTCTTATAGCATGTATAAGTCACACACAAAATTTTAGGTCAGTTGGAGAAGTCTAAGTAGGCTTTTCGGTTAAATGAGTTCTAGGGTTTTCTAGCTCGGTTTTAGTGAAAATGGCATGTAAAAAAAGATTTTGGTTCTGGAAAAATTACAGGGGACTATGTGGATGGCAGGAGTCATCCAGGAAAAATTTGGGATTTTTCTAAGGTCGTTTGGTATTTACGACATATTTAGTGTTTAAATGGTGTTTAAAAAATAGATAAATAAATATTAAATATAAAAATTAATTCTGGAAATATTTTTATAAAATTCCCCACTGTCAAAAAGTGATTCGTGCAGAATTTCAAGATCCGAGATTAAACGGATAATTATTTGTGCTAAAAAGAAAATAAAAACAAACTTTTAAAGTTTAAAACGCGTAAACCGGTAAGGTTCGCCTAAACGAGCTGACTGGTGTATAAAAACCCTAAAAATGAACTATTTTCATATAATTGAGTTAAACAAGTAAAAATAAATCATCCGAAAATAATTCGGATGATTTGGGTAATTTTATCCGATTTAACAGTTTCCGGTACACTAAAGACGGAAACGGGTCCCGCGGCCAATCGGGGCGTCTAAACCGAGCTCTAATTTCACAACTTTAATTAAATTATCAGTCACCAACTATTTTCGGGTCGTGTGTGACTAAACTCATTTTTGAAACATAAAAACGGATAACCGTGCTAGGCACGCAAAACGGGAAAAACGAACTAATAGTAATTTTGATTACTGAACTCTAAACGATATCACAATCTGAGTCCGGAGAAGTGTTTCTGGGTTAACCTTGCCCCCAGAACGAGTACGGTACTGGGTTAACAGTGTCCCCAGATGTACCGGTTAACACGGTGAAAGTTATATTAATAGTGATTGTATAGTAACGAACTTAGGGATCGTATTACAGATCCGGATTAGTAGCTGCGTACTGTGTTACCTACTTGCTTGCGATAAGGTTAGTTTCACGAGCCCCTTTTTCTGAATTGTTTTTAAATATTTTCCCGGGGCGGAAAGCATGTTGTTATTAAAATGATTAAGTACATACGGAACGCATGGATTTGCGTGTATTTATATATGTTTTATTGTACGGGAATCGTACGGAAATGTACTAAGATGGTAATTGTCTGAGTTGCTAACATTGAAAGGCCCCGCAACACGAGTGATTAGCTAAAAGCCGGTAGAGTGTGAATAGTACTATTGGTCTGACAAACCCAACTGGTCCGGCTTGGATTTGCTGATGTTTCCCAGCCAGTTGCACATGTCTATTTTGTTGTTATATATTTTTGCTATGTAATGTTAGGCATAGCGGTTTGGGGCAGGTCCGTGGGCGGAGTATGCCACGGGGTTGTATGTGGATAGTCAGAGGTTTCACTTGTGGGCTCAGCACAATTACATCGATAATATTATATTATGATATTGATTTATCATGGTTTACTCGAATTGTGAAACTCACCAACTATTCGTAGTTGACCCGTTTTCTCACATGCTTTTCAGGTACGATTAAGATGAAGTGATTGCTTACGTTCTAAGTGCTTGATGTGTGTAAGATTTGTGTGCGGGATGTTATGATACATTATATTAAATAGAATTATGTATCGTATTGTATGATGTGTGTATCACCTAGACGGTAATGAAATATGAGATAATGTAATTTGAAGTATATTAATGTATTCAGTTTTCTTTATAAACAATGTGGTTGATATCAGAGGTGTCTGTTGCATCCCGTTTACGTTTCCGCTGCGGTTACGGGGTGTTACAGAACTTGGTATCAGAGCCGTTGGTTATAAAGAATTAGGATGTCTTTAAAAGATACCTAAAATATAACCAGTAGTTCAAGTATTATGGGATCTGAATATCAACTAATAATATATGGTGACGAGTATCGGGATGAACTCGGTCAGACAAGTGAGTTATTATGGTCCGGAACATAATAACAGACTTGTTTGCACGAGGGAATTCAGGGGAAGTCGCTGGGTACATTAATAGGTAAAAATGGCAACATATGTGTAAAGTATATAATATTATTTATGCGTTCTAATGTGTATATATATATATATGTACATATCTTGTGGGTACATGTATTGAGAAATAGGACCCGGATAAGTAACCGGGGGATGAAATAATAAAGGTACCGAGGATGCTGAAATTTCTAGACCATCGGTTGATGATAAGTCTGACTTATCGGGCCATAGTTATGATAGTACCAAGTTAGATCTCCCATTTGACATTAACCAGAAATATCTAGTAACCGTCACTCCCGACCAAAATTGATAAATCCCTTACCCTACCAACACCGGTACCGTATATCTTAATAACCCCCTATGTTCACCGAACCGCCGACCCTCACGTACGGACGGACCTGTATCTGAACCCATTCTTATTCCATTAAGGTAAAAAATAAAAAATAAAAAAAAATAAAATAAAATTTGATAATAAATGAGCAGATAAAAATAATATATAGAAATATATATGTGTATTTCTCACTCTCAAACATATGAGACATACCACCTCCAGATCGAGAGTTACCGATTTTAGCGAACCTAGAACGCCTGAGGACATTGACTGAGCAAGTGATAGAGTTTCCCATAATAGTAATTGATACTATTTGAAGGCAACATGGGTTGCGCGATTACCTTGAACCTTGCAACTCCCTATGTTATCCTTACATCCGTTAGATGCCTATACCCATGTATACTCGAATAGAATGATTACCCATGCACAAAGAGGTGTTGGAATCATTATAGCATAGTTGGTTGTTCGTTCTTAGGTGGTATACCATGTATGCCGGATATACAAATAGACACGGATATTATAACTCCGTGGTACGTAATCGTTTGGTGCTCACGGTGAGCATGTATCGGTTATGCTGACATGCAGAAGGATATTGAAATCATGCATATTAAACAATAATCTTTGTTGAGAAAGATCTATATGTCAGTTGGTGACAAGGGTTATGAAACATATTTAAACGTTAACCGACGTCAGGATAAGTCCATATGTTATTATATTTGTGGGACATATATACTAGATACTGGTATGTGTAATATGTATGATAATATTTGGTGTGTATGTGTACCTGCTGTTATGATTAATCTGGTAACGAGTTATACGGTGAGATTAGTATTGATTACTGTGTACGGGATGGGTATGGCAGAATGACATAAAAAGAGTAACTCCAATGATGGAGATTGATATGATTCAGTTGATTGCTCAAAGATAGCAGATGATGATACCGAATGTCGTGTCACAGATCACTGCTAGTGTTGATGCAAATGTGATCGCAGAATTATAGATTGAGCAATCGCATGAATATGAATATTTCAATTCTTGGTGGTATTACTGAGAGTGATAATGTCCCACCGAATACTATTATGACTACAAGCATTAGTTATAAACTAAACATGAATAGTAGTCGTAATGAATTAGATCCGGTATGAAGGATATGTTTGTTGGTTGTGTTAAGGAAATTATTAATAGTTTACTGATGGTAAAGGGAGGAATAGATTAGCGAGTGGATAGAAAAGATCGAAATGGTTAAGGATATTGGTAAGAGTCTAGAACATTGTGTAGTGAAATATGCTACAGATATGTTGGTAGATTATGTTGTATCGTGATGGAACACGATGTGTAACACCCCGTAAGCGCAGCGGAAACGTACACGGGATGCAACAGACACATCTGATATCAACAACATTGTTTATAAAGAAAACACCACTACAATAATTTAAACGTATTACATTGTTCCGAGTTTCATTACCGACTAGGCGTTATCACATAAGTTTTACTAATAGTACGTTAACATGTTTAAAACAAAATATAGACCCTTAAGCTTCCACAAAATAGCACACATCATCAAGCACGTATCACTCATTCCAATTTGGGTGTACCTAGAAAACATGTAAAGAAAACGGGTCTACTACGAATAGTTGGTGAGTTTCACTAATTTAAATAAACCATGACAAATCGTTTTAATAATCAGAAATTAATGATGTAATTATGCTGAGCCTACAAGTGAAAACTCTGTTAACCCCGAAACACATTTAATAACCTCTGGGGACACTGTTAACCCAGAAACACATTTAATAACCTCTGGGGACACTGTTAACCCAGAAATACATTTAATAACCTCTGGGGACACTGTTAACCCAGAAATACATTTAATAGCCTCTGGGGACGCTGTTAACCCAGAAATACATTTAATACCCTCTGGGAACACTGTTACCCCAGAACACTGTTTCGGGCCTTACAATATTAGCAACTCAGACAATTACCATCTCAATACATTACCGTACGATTCCCGTACAATAAACATTATATAAATACATTCATTTCCATGCGATCGGCATGTACTTAAACACTTTGATAAAAACATGCTTTCCGCCCCGGGAAAATATTTAAAACAGTTCAGTAAAAAGGGGCTCGTGAAAACTCACCTTCTTGTGAGCAAAGATGTACTACGGTGCACGGCTACTTGTACAGATCTGTAATACGATCCCCAAATCGTTACTACACAATTTCTATCAATATAACTTAAATTCGTGTTAACCGGTACGTCCGGGGACACTGTTAACCCAGTACCGTACACGATCCGGGGACCATGTTAACCCCGATACACTTCTCAGGACTTAGATTGTGATATCACTTAGAGTTCCTTAGTCAAAACTACCATTAGTTTGTTTTCTCGTTTTGCGTGCCTAGCACGGTTATTCGTCTTTATGTTTTCAAAAGATGAGTTTGGCCACATACGACCCGAAAATAGTTGTTATTGATATTTTAATTAAAGTGGTGAAATTAGAGCTCGGTTAGACACCCCGTTTGGCCGCGGGGCCCGTTTCCGTCTTTAATACACCGGAAACGGTTAAATCGGGTAAAATTACCCAAATCATCCGAATTATTTGCGGATGATTTATTTTTACTTGATTAACTTAGTTTCATGAAAATAGTCCATTTTTAAGATTTTTATGCACCAGTCAGTTCGCTTAGGCGAACTTTGCCGGTTTACTCGTTTTAAGCTTTAAAAGTTTGTTTTTAGGTTCTTTTTAGCACAAATAAATATCCGTTTAGTCTCGGATCTTAAAATTTTGCACAAACTACTTTTTGACAGTAAGGAATTTTATAAAATTTTTCCAGAATTAATTTCTACATCTAACATTTATTTAACTATTTTTAAACGTCATTTAAACACCAAATATGTCGAAAATACTAAACGACTTAAAAAAAATCCCAAATTTTTCTGGGATGACCCCTGCCATCCTCATAGTTCCCTGTAATTTTTCCAGAACAATAAACTCATTTTTCATGCCATTTTCACCAAAACCGAGTTAGAAATCTCTAGAACTCGTTTTACCGAAAAGCCTACTTAGACTTCTCCAATGAACCTGAAATTTTGTGTGTGACTTTTATATGTTATAAAAAGCTTATCTTAAGTTTTCCAGAATTTTTCATGATGTTTAGCTATTTTTCACCATTTTTGACCAAAACCGAGCATTAAATTCACCAAATATTCATCCTTTATCTAAAAATTACCAAACATTCACAGATCTCATATTTTATGTGTAGATCATCTCTGTGAAATTTCGTGACCCAACTCTAGGTCTATCACAATCTGCCCAAATTATCTAAATCATACGAAAACCGAACTACCTTGTGTTTTCTAGCGTTAGATCGCAAAGATCTTGGTTTCTAGCCTTTGCTAGCCACTAGATACAACACCGACAAGCACAACAACACCACACCAAGCAAGTTATACCCACAATCAAGCCATTTCTTTCATGGTTTCGATTAAAACATCAAAACAAAGATTTTGACCGTAAAAATTCGTTTTGACTCTTTTAACTCCTTTCTTGGACCAAGATCCCTTGTATAACTTGTATACATCACTTGATCATGCTAGAATCGGTTTCATCTCGGGTTTTCACCCATTTTTCATTTGAAACCTCATTTTCTCAAGATTATGGAATCAAAACTAAGAATCAACCATTAAAACCATGTTTTTACCTTGTGATTCTTGTTAAAAATCAAGGATTTGGATGAAGGTTGAAGAGTGTTGAGAGGATTTTGGAGTTGGAAGTTTAGAAAAAGGAAAATGTGATGTGTGTGTGCACCACATGGACCGATCGGTCCATGTATGGTGTGGGGGGGGGGGCCCACAACTCCAACCATGGCCACACATTTGGATTGTGTAATCCGGATAACGTTGTGGATAATCTGGTTCAGTTCGTTTTTAGGTTAAACGTTTAATTCCGCTCAAAACGAGGCCAAAACGGTCGTTTTTCGGCTTAAAAATGAAATTTATATAAAACTGATTTAAAAACTTTAAAAACTTAAACCATGACGTTTATTGACTTAACACATCATATTGTCGGTAATTGTGCATCTTTTTCGGCTTGATCGATCGTCTCTTGCTTGGTTTGATATTAAAGGTTTCGTTTAACGTACCGACGTACCATTAAATCGAAATCCTTTTTCTGTGCTATAATTCACTCATCCCGAAGATTTAATACTTCGTAAACCATACTAAACATCATATATTCGTATATAATGTAATCCCCGATTCGTTCGGGTTTCAATAACCGTTCATCGGTTAATCGTAATTCCAATACGACTAGCTTATACATTCGAGTATGATTCGTACTGTGAATCTTATATACTCGTATAGACACATTATAATTCATATATTCGGTATTAAATAACACGTAAATAGTATATTCCGGCTAGGGTATACCTGAATTTTCCGGAATCGTTACATTCTCCCTCCGTTACAAAAATTTCGTCCTCGAAATTTTACGCATCAACTACTTCCTTTTGCGGAAATAGGTGGGGGTATTTCTTCCGAAATTCGTCCTTTCGTTCCCACGTATATTTTGGGCCTCGTTGCGAGTTCCATCTAACTTTGACCAACGAGATCTTATTGTGTCTAAGTTGCTTGATTTTCCCATCCACTATTTCTATGGGTTCCTCTACAATGTTGAGTTTATCACTTATTTGGACACCCTCTAAGGGTAACGCCGATGTCTCATCCGACAGACACCTTTTCAAGTTCGACACGTGAAACACATTGTGAACTGCACTCAGTTCATCAGGCAGTTCTAATCGGTATGCTACGGGACCGATTTTTGCAGTAATGTCGAATGGTCCAATGTATCTAGGGGCTAACTTCCCCGCCTTTCCAAATCTAACCACACCCTTCCACGGTGATACTTTCAAATACACTTTATCACATTTCTCGAATGATAACGGTTTTCTATGGGTATCGGCATAACTCTTCTGCCGATCCCGCGCGGCCTTCAGATTGTTTTTAATTTCAAGGATTTTGCTGGTCGTTTCCTGGACCAGATCTGATCTAATAACCTGTGTGTCGCCCACTTCAGTCCAGCAGAGTGGTGATCGGCATTTCCGACCATACAATGCTTCGTAAGGCGCTGCCTTTATACTGCTATGGTAACTATTATTATAGGAAAATTCAACGAGTGGGAGATGTTGATCCCAATTTCCCTTAAAATCCAGTACGCATGCACGAAGCAAATCCTCCAGGGTTTGAATGGTCCTCTCAGACTGACCGTCGGTCTGAGGGTGGTAAGCTGTGCTTAGATTAATACGCGTTCCCAGCGCTTCTTGCACAGCTTGCCAAAGCTTGGAGGTGAAATGGCTATCCCGATCAGAGATGATTGAGATGGGTATCCCATGACGAGACACAATTTCATTTATATAAATCTGCGCAAGTCTCTCAGTGTTATAATTATTTCTAATCGGAATAAAATGTGCCGATTTGATTAATCGATCCACGACTACCCAAATTGCATCATGTCCTCGGGACGTCTTGGGGAGATGTGTCACAAAATCCATCGTGATCTGCTCCCACTTCCATTCGGGAATTTCTGGTTGTTGTAACATTCCCGAAGGTTTCTGGTGCTCCGCCTTAACCCTCGCACACGTCGTACACTTGCCGACGTATGTGGCTATATCCTTTTTCATACCCGGCCACCAGTAGAACTCCTTCACATCCTTGTACATCTTATCCGATCCCGGATGTATGGAATATTTTGATTTATGCGCTTCGTCCATGATTAATTCACGAAGGTCATGGAGGGTCGGGATCCAAATCCGATTTTTGAAATAGAGAATTTCGTCCACGCGCTGTTCGAAATTCTTCTCGTTACCATAAAGTCCCTCTTTTACCAATTGTTCCTCTTTCAACGCCTCGCGTTGAGCGACTCGAATCTGGTTCGAAAGGTTCAACTGGACTATCATTTCTAGTGCTCGCACTCGCAATGGCTTAACCCGATCCTTCCTACTCAGGGCATCGGCTACGACGTTAGCCTTGCCGGGGTGATAACGGATGTCACAGTCATAGTCGCTTAACAACTCGACCCATCTTCGTTGTCTCATATTCAGTTCTTTCTGATCGAATATGTGTTGCAAACTTTTATGATCGGTGAAGATGGTGCACTTTGTACCATAGAGATAATGTCTCCAGATTTTAAGTGCGAAGATAACTGCTCCCAGTTCTAGGTCATGAGTAGTGTAATTTTTCTCGTGTATTTTTAACTGTCGAGAAGCATAGGCTATAACCTTATTATTTTGCATCAACACACATCCTAACCCTCTCCGGGATGCGTCACAATACACGACAAAACCATCGTCTCCGTCGGGGAGACTTAAGATTGGCGCTTGGCACAATCTTTGTTTTAGCGTTTGAAACGCCGTTTCCTGCTCTTCACCCCATTCATACTTTCGATCCTTTTGGGTCAAAAGGGTTAAGGGTTGGGCAATGCTGGAAAAATTCTCTATAAATCGACGATAATATCCAGCTAAGCCTAAGAATTGGCGGATTTCCTTTGGCGATTTAGGCGCTTGCCAATTCTTAACTGCTTCAACCTTACTTGGGTCAACGTGTATTCCTTGATGGTTTATGACGTGACCAAGGAATTGCACTTCTTGTAACCAGAAGTTACACTTGGAGAATTTTGCATACAACTTCTCCTGATTTAGAAGCTCTAAAATTAATCTTAAGTGTTGCTCGTGCTCTCCTTTACTCTTCGAGTATATCAAAATATCGTCAATAAACACGATGACGAATTTATCGAGGTAGGGCTTACAGACTCGATTCATGAGATCCATGAACACTGCTGGCGCATTTGTTAGTCCAAAAGGCATAACTAAGAATTCGTAATGGCCGTAGCGAGTCCGGAATGCGGTTTTTGGGATGTCCTCCTCCTGAATTCTAACCTGATGGTATCCCGATCTAAGATCTATTTTTGAGAAGTAGCTCGCACCTTGTAGTTGGTCGAACAGATCATCGATTCGGGGGAGAGGATACCTATTTTTGATTGTCAACTTGTTCAATTCCCTGTAATCAATGCACATTCTAAGGCTCCCGTCCTTCTTTTTCACGAATAGTACAGGTGCACCCCACGAGGAATAACTGGGACGTATAAATCCTTTATCCAACAATTCCTGCAATTGGTTGGATAATTCTTGTATCTCGGATGGTGCAAGTCGGTAGGGCGCCTTAGCAACAGGGCCAGCTTGAGGTAATAAGTCGATTCTGAATTCGACCTGTCGGGTTAGCGGTAATCCAGGAAGTTCCTCTGGGAAAACTTGTGGAAATTCACGTACCACTGGGATATCGTCCACACCGTTTTTCCTCAGGGTCCGTGGCCGTCAAGCTCGCTAGATACGCCACGCATCCCTGGCGTATATATTTTAACACCTTGAGGTGGGATATAAACGGTATCATATTGCCCGACTTCTCACCCTGCACTAATACCTCTTCGTCATCCGACACCCGGATCTTGACGATTTTCTTTTCACAGTTTATTTCTACCTTGTTACGTGCTAACCAATCCATTCCCACTATCACGTCAAAGCTACCCAATTCTACCGGTAACAAGTCAATCAGAAAGGATTGTTCGTTCAGAAGAAAGGGGCAATTCCGAACTATCTGATTAACTATCATGGTTTTACCGTTAGCGACTTCTACGGTGTAAGGCTCTATGGTTTCACCAATTGGAAGGTTTGCTATCGACAGGAATTTAACGGAAACAAAACTCCTATCGGCGCCTGTATCAAATAATACAGAAGCGTGATGATCAGAGACGAGGAATGTACCTGTCACTACACTGGGGGTCCTGGCGTGCTTCGTTCGCCCCCATCACGAATGCTCGGCCTCGCGCCGGATTGGACGATGATGCTTGACCCGTGGGTTGCCTCCCGTTTCCTCCCTGGTTCAGTTTCGGACAGTGTCTTTTGAAGTGATCCGTGCTGCCGCATTCATAGCAAGCACGGCTGGTGGTCACCATTTGGTTTCCTTGCGGGTTTTGTTGTCGGGCTGATTGGGTCCTAAATGGCTGCGCACGGATAGGTTGCGGTTGCCGGTTCAAGTTGTTCAGATTTGTCCTACAACTCGGTGCGTAGTGCCCAATCTTGCCGCACCGGTGGCACACCACTTCTTTGCACATGCCACCATGGTGGTAACCACATTTCCCACACTTAGGAAACGTTCCCTTCTACGGTTCTTGCCTTCCGCCTGAACTAGTCATGGCGTAATTCTGGGCAGTGGGCCTAGCACGTTTACCTTGCTGCTTCTCCTGGATCCTATGGTCATGTGTACCCCGCTTTCCCCCAGCGGACTCTCCCGCCACCTTCAGTGACCCGCTCCTTACGAAATCATACGTGACGATACCAGCTTGCGTCACCGCACCCTCATACGTCTGGTGTCCCCCAGAATTGACTATACTTCTTACAACTGGAGTTAGCCCCCAAATATAACGCTCAACCCTCTTCGACTCTGGGGTGACCAACCATGGTACCAATCGCGACAACTCATTAAACCGGTTCGTATAACCCAAATGGTCTGCCCCCTGCATCTCCAGGTTCCACAATTCATTTTCTAATTTTTGCAAATCGTTTTTCGGGCAGAAATGTTCCAGTACAAGAGCCTTGAGTTCTGTCCAGGTCATGCGGTTTGTCGCCGCCTGACCCCGGGTCTGCACTATCGTGTTCCACCATGTCAAGGCATGGTCCGTGAATGTGCAGGTAGCATACTTAACAACACAATCCTCGGGGCAGTTGCTGATATTCACAGCGTATTCTAATTTCTCCATCCACTTAACCAACCCATTTGGTCCTTCAGACCCGCTAAACTCTAGAGGTTTGCACAACATAAAGTCTTTGATCGAACATCCCCTGGATGCACGAATCGGTTCAGTACGGTTCGTCTCTACCGTAGGTATAGGGCCATTACTGTCTGTAACGACCACCCTAGGCGGTGCGTCATTACTCGGAATCGTGTTATCATTCTGTGGAGGATTAACATTTTGTTCCCCGTCATTATTGGTGGTCGTTTGATTGCTCGGAGGGGTTGGATTGGCCGAATTGTTAATACTGGCGGCGATGCGCGATACTATATCCGGTATCGCCGCCTCTAACTGTTGAGCAATCAAACGACTCACGTCCACTTCCGACAATTGGGCTGAACGTTTTGGTGCCATTCTACACAACATCAAGAAAATATATATAATCAATACAAGTTCCAATCATAAAACACAACAAACATTCCATTCATTAATAAACGTTAGTACATATTACACAAACATCCGTTCATATTACTTTCCTGTCACTATTACATTGTTAAGTTTTCATACGTAGGGCCTATGTCGGCATCATCTCGACATAACCCGCAACGGGTCAGTGCTTGAATGATACCCAAAAGTATCTATACTGATATGCCCCAAAAGAGACCCCCCCTAAGGGCCAGTGGTTGTATTATAACTAAACAAGATTCACTCCATGTTAGCATCACCACTAACTGCTTACACAGAGTATCAAAAAAAACGGTCCCTGTCTATTCCCATCCCAACACAACTAAACACGGTGGTAAACCAACCCCACCAATATCGCCACCTACACCACCAACACAGCCATCATAACCCGGACCCGCATCTCCATCCGGCCGATCATCCATTGGGAGTATGAGTACTCCCTCTTCAGCTGGGCAATCGCATACTGGTGATCCAGTATGCAGTCCCCGAGGTACATCCTCCTCTGGACTCCCACCGTCAGGGCGGCGGAGTGCTCATTCACCTGTTCGGTGAGCATTCGTAGCCAGGCTGCCGCGTCCCGTTCCTGTCTCGGAAGACCCCACACAGGTGGAGTCGCAGGCTCGGGCTGAGAGCGGGAGGACTCGCCCCTGCGGGTAGCAGGTCTGGGTGGGGGCGAGGTAGGTGGGACCTGTGGGACACTGATCCGCGCCGTGAGGCAAGGTCCGTGTCTGGGAGGGATCGGGGCGGCCTGTGGTGCGGGTGGGGTAGGGGATCTGACAATCCTAGCTGGGGAGGACTGGTCGGAACTCCTAAGGCTAGCCTCGCTAGGCTCTGAGCTAGATGCTACGAGTGGGCTCCCAGAGTCCCACGAGCTGACCTCCTCCGGGTCCTCCTCAATCGACAAACTAGGAGTTCTTGACATTTTACCTGCACACAGGTTAACAAACATATAGTTCTTTCCATAGTGTAAATCATAATCAAATTAATATACACTTACTTATACAACTTGACCACATAAAAATATTATCACATATTTGCACGTATGTTGCCAATTTTACCTATTAAAGTCCCCCGTGACTTCCCCTGAATTCCCTCGTGCAGACAAATCTGTTATTATGTTCCGGACCATAATAACTCACTTGTCAATCCAAGTTCATCCCGATCTCGTCACAATAAATTATTAGTTGATATTCAGATCCTATAATACTGGAGCTACTGGTTATATTTTAGGTATCTTTTAAAGACATCCTAATTCTTTATAACCAATGGCTCTGATACCAAGTTCTGTAACACCCCGTACCCGCAGCGGAAACGTACACGGGATGCAACAGACACATCTGATATCAACAGCATTGTTTATAAAGAAAACACCACTACAATAATTTAAACGTATTACATTGTTCCGAGTTTCATTACCGACTAGGCGTTATCACATAAGTTTTACCAATAGTACGTTAACATGTTTAAAACAAAATATAGACCCTTAAGCTTCCACAAAATAGCACACATCATCAAGCACGTATCACTCATTCCATTTGGGTGTACCTAGAAAGCATGTAAAGAAAACGGGTCAACTACGAATAGTTGGTGAGTTTCACTAATTTAAATAAACCATGACAAATCGTTTTAATAATCATAAATTAATGATGTAATTATGCTGAGCCTACAAGTGAAAACTCTGTTAACCCCGAAACACATTTAATAACCTCTGGGGACACTGTTAACCCAGAAACACATTTAATAACCTCTGGGGACACTGTTAACCTAGAAATACATTTAATAACCTCTGGGGACACTGTTAACCCAGAAATACATTTAATAGCCTCTGGGGACACTGTTAACCCAGAAATACATTTAATACCCTCTGGGAACACTTTTACCCCAGAACACTGTTTCGGGCCTTACAATATTAGCAACTCAGACAATTACCATCTCAATACATTACCGTACGATTCCCTTACAATAAACATTATATAAATACATTCATTTCCATGCGATCGGCATGTACTTAAACACTTTGATAAAAACATGCTTTCCGCCCCGGGAAAATATTTAAAACAGTTCAGTAAAAAGGGGCTCGTGAAAACTCACCTTCTTGTGAGCAAAGATGTACTACGGTGCACGGCTACTGGTACAGATCTGTAATACGATCCCCAAATCGTTACTACACAATTTCTATCAATATAACTTAAATTCGTGTTAACCGGTACGTCCGGGGACACTGTTAACCCAGTACCGTACACGATCCGGGGACCATGTTAACCCCGATACACT